>NC_086344.1:31125779-31398279 GCF_032445375.1 Bacillus rossius redtenbacheri
AAAGAGCAATTCCGTCAACATATCCAGATAAAGTGGTACGGTACCTTCAGCGAAAAAGAAAAAAACTCTTCTAAAACCTTTTAAGTTACTATTTAATTGTGACTCAACAACGCGTACATTTAATACTATTAATGTTTAACTGCGATATTATTTTATGGACATACTGTGTATTAAATTTTCCATAGAAGTTGTCTTTTATGTTGTGGTGGTACCGGTATGTTGGGGGGAAAATAATTCATTGAAATTAACTTCCAGGTTTTTTTTTTTATAGAAGAACGTTGTTTGTGAGTCCCCGCATTCCGAATGGTCATGAATTATCCTTCACCTTACTTCATCTGGACTGCGTGTCTTGCGGAATAAAGGGTGACGGTAAATCTTAAGGAATCCGCCCAGTCAGGGTCATATCTGTGCTAGCGAGGTGGGATGATAAGCGCGACGCTCGCTGGTGCTTCTAGCGCGGTGTCTCCTCTGGACTGGCACGCAGTCTTCTCGTCGTCACAGGACAACTGTGAAATTTGAGCGGTGACCGTAACCGTTTGTGGCCGAGAAATGATGATAAAGGGGCAATGCAAGTCCCTTAACTGCTTTCAGGAATCTGTACCGGTTGTTTTACGCCTAAAAATTACTCTGAAAACATGCGTTTTTAGCCATTTTAACACTTCTGAAAATACAGTTTAAAAACATAATCCAAAATTGAAAGTACTTTTAGGCCCTCAACGAATTCTTAAATGCTTTTCGTAAGCAGATCCCACTCGGATATCTTGAGTAGTTTTGAAATCACGTTGTTTTTCCTGAAGCTCTGCACACGGGGGCCTTAAGGGGGTGCCTCCCATTTCAGGTAAAGATTTTATTTATACAGTAATTACAGATGAACTAGTCGACTTTTTCAATTGTTTAACTTTCAAGAAATGAAAAATATATGCAGCGCATATTTTTTGCATAATTAACTGCCAAAGTTACATTTTTAACGTTTTTGGGTTGTACAAATAAGGAGAATTTAATTTATTGCAGAACTGAATTTTTTTTAGGTTTAACTGCAATGCCATTGGCTACTTCAATAAATGGTTTGAATTGATTTAAAAAAAAAATAGTTAATTTTACCTGGCATTTCAAAATTCTCAAATTCGTTACGATTTTGACAGCCAAGAAACATGAAATAAGTTTTTGAGATAGAAATGCAAATCATATCATGAAGTAGCCAGTGGCATTGGAGTTAAACCTAAAAAGTTTCAGTTCTGCAATAAATTAACTTATCCTTATTTGTACAACCCCAAAAAACGTTAATAATTGTATCTTTGACAGCTAATCATGCAAAAAGTATACGCTGTATATATTTTAAATTTCGTGATAGTTAAAAAATTGAATAAGCCTAAAGGTTTATCAGTGATTAATATTAATATAAAATCCTGACCTGAAATGGTAGGCAGGGGCCTTAATGGCGCACGCGGCCAGGGATATTGCGGGGGAAAGTATCTGCCGCGGAAGAGGGCACATATCTATCCCGGGATTCGCCTGGACTATTTCGGGAAACAGGACTCTGGATTCTCCCCAGGATGTGTTCCCTCTTGAGTGCAGGTCCAGTATCTTTCCGTTGCTCCAAACCCGCTCCGCCAATCAACTCACGACTCGTCAGTTCCTGTCTTCCCGTCAAACCAAGTTACTCTGACACCACTCTGCCGGCTTTCAGAACTTCAATGGGAGCACAGAACTGTCATTAATTAAAAAAAAAGGGGGTGTTGTCTGTAAAGTCGTTTTAACGGACGATAATTGTAACGCGATAAGAAAACATTGATGAAAAATGGCATACTTTTTAATTTTCAAATATTATTTACATAATGGGCAAAATTAATTTAAATAATATATTTAAATATAATCACGAACAATTAGTTAAAAAGCCCGCCTAACCTGTTTGATATTATAGAATATTTTCTCTCACGGTGGTTGGCCGGTTCTTGCACGCTCGGCTCAGGCGGAACGTGACAATGAGCCATGCTTTTTTCGTGCGTGCAGCCGGGCGTTCGTCGATTTATAAGACTATGTTGCTTTGCCCCCTTCATTTTTGTATAAGTTGTTGAGTAATCAGTTGAACACAATCTCAGTTCACGCGTTTACGGAAAAATTTTAAGTAAGCACAACATTTTTTGCAAGTTATTCGAATCCAAGATTGTTTGCCTCGTCCGTCCAAATAAAGCGGATGTCAACTACCTACAAATAAAGGTGCACAACCTTTTTTGACGTGACAACGTCTAATAAATCGATGAATGCCGGCTGCAAGCACGAAAAAGTGTCCCGTTACGCACATTGCCCCGTTACTCTGTGTCCCGTTACGCTCATTGTACGCTTGCGCCGCATCTCTATCTCTCTTCCACTCGATTGGAACAACCATCGATTTGACGTTTTCGAGGCACATTAGCCTTGAAACACTCCCATTCGTTTCCTACTTTTCCTATCATCGTCCTATCTTTAACAGAATAACACAGATTGGAAGAAGTTAAATAGCAAACATGTATAAAAGTTATAGTTAAAATAATCTCTTCGTTAAAGTAATAAACTTATTTGAATTAATGAGTGCAAATAAAAGTAAATTTATCAATTAAATTGTATATTTCATTTCACTCCTTCTTTGTATCCATACCAAATAGTGATAATTCAATAAAAATGATTAAATTTTATTCATAAAAGTATGCAATCATTTCATAAATGTTTTGTTATGACGTTGTCGCGTTAAACTATCGTCCGTAAACAGACTTTACAGACAACCAATTTTTTTTTTAACAGTGGGCCAATTTTTCCTTGAAGTAAGATCAAAGCTTTCACCTGCAGTTGTTCAGAAGTATAGTTTACAATTTATGAATTTCATGAGAACGTTTTATCGTGTTTGTAGTTTTGGCTCGAATCCACTTTATCTCTAGTCGGTTTAACTTTGATGATCCCTAGTTTGCGACAGTGTAAAAATTTGTGAACTTGTAAGATTACACTAATATTGGCTAAGTCTCTGCTGCCACTCACACAATTGCCGAGTTGTTTAGAAAATAACTGTAGGAGTAAATTGAATGAAGATATGTGCGTTATAGTTATGATAAATAGGTAAGTCGTACAGCACACACATTTTGTAAAACTGAAAATGTTTTAGTTATCTGTGTGGTTGCTTGAATAACTACGAGTGTATGAATATTATGTGTAACGTATATGTGAAAACAACCCCCCCCCCCCCCCAAAAAAAAAATGAAATGCCATGCTTCGAGAGTTACGTATCGGAATGAATTACCCTTAATACAAAATGATGACGTGGAAAATAACCATAAATTAACGTAGCACGTTACGGAGAGTCTTAAGGCCCCCGTCTACCCGAGCACACACGTGGTGCGCAGAGCTTCAGGAAAAACAACGCGATTTGGAAACTGCTCAATATACCCGAGTTGGGGTCTGCTTACGAAAAGCATTTAAGAGTTCGCTGAGAACCAAAACGTACTTTCGATTTCGGATGAAGTTTTTAAACTGTATTTTTAGAAGAGTTATAATGGATAAAAAGGGAGTTTCCCGAGTAATATTTAGGCATAAAACTGGATCAGATACTTGAACGTACTAAAGAGACTTGCGTTACACCTTTATCTTCGTTTCTCCGCCGTGTGATGTTACGGTCGCCGCTCGATGCACGACGAGAAGACTGCGTGCCAGTCCAGAGGAGATAACCGCGCTAGAAGCACCAGCGAGCGTCGCGCTTATCATCCCGCCTCGCTAGCACACATACGGCCCCGACTGGGCAGTAGGCATGTTCGAATACTAGTTTGTTGATGCAAACCGAACATATAATCTAATTATTAAAATATTCGCGAAGTCGAATGGCCATTCGAATATTGTTCTTAGCGAAGCTGCATTACACTTATTTCCACTAAATACTGAATTGAAGTAAAAAAAATAGTACGTAATCATTTAAAATTTGTAATTTTTGAACTGATATTAAAATTAACCCATTTATCCCTATATATAACACCATTAAATAAACATTATAAAATAACCATGCATAATATTGAGCTTTCATAAAAGTAAAAAGAGTGAACTTTTTTTAAGTAATGAACTTTATTCAAGCAAAACACATATAAAACAAGAAGAAAAAACTTAATAGTTTCACGTGTGTGGTAAAGCAAAACTAATAGAAAAATTTCCTGGCTAAGTAAAATTGAATATTATTAAAAAAGAGCTTCGATTGTATGGCTAGTCGAAGCTTCGAACAGACCTACAAGTAGGAAGGGGTCTTTAAAGAATGTCTGGAGTCTTATGGACAGGGGGTGGTTGGGGAGGTAAGGAGATATCTTCAGGGTGGAAGAGTGGGCTTAAAGGGGGGGGGGGTGGAAGAGCGGCCCGGGGGGGGGGGGGGTGAACTAAAGGCCGCGGTGAAGTGAAGTCTGGACCAGAGCCAGCAACCGAATCATCTTTCTTCTTCTCCTCAAACCCGAACTAGCTCTCACTCGCTGGTTAGGGTGGGGGGGTGGGGCGGGGGGGGGGGGGGGGGGAAGGGAAACCTCTGCACTCGCATTACCGCCACGGCCGATAGCGTTTCATTCGTGTACCCTTCAGCCCCCCCTCCCCCAGTCACTTTGTCTTGTAGCTTGAAGAACTATGAGGGGGGGGGGGGGGAGATGGAAGGGGGTTTACTCCTTGAGCCAGTGCCAGCGCGAATCATCCAAGGCTAGCGTTTCCCCGCACGACTTAGAAAGTCACACTTGTAACAGTCGTAACTCAGAATCCTCGAATGAAGCCACCGATAACTTAGCAACAACTGTCACACGTCAGAACGAACATAACATTGGAAACAATACACAACGTAGAAGAAAAAAAAAATTCACAACTTAGAAACACAGTAACTTAGGCCACACATCAAAACTGAAACACACAACATGTCTTAACTCAGAATAATTAATTGTATATTGTGTGTGTTTCCAAGTTTTGGCACTGGGGGGGGGGGGGGGGGGGGGGGGGGGGGGGCTGGTTTTTCGTTGAACTTTGCGGAAAGTGTTCGAATATCACGCGCCGTTCTCGTGTGTTTGCGACGGGGCAATTTCGCGGACAAAAAAACACTTACCTTTCCTTCCCCCCTCCCCAGGAAAATGATTTCACGAATTGATTTTTGATGTTTGACATCTTAGCTCTCGGTATACGAAAATGTGTAACAACATTGCTGCCAGCTGTGGTGGATGGCACGAACTAAACTTCACAAAACTAATGAAAATTTTTTATAGTATTAACTCTTTAATAAATTTTAACAGGATGGGCAGTATTTAAAAATAATTCCTTGTCGATAATCAAGTCCAAAGCCGGGGTTCAGTATTAATAGTTCAAAATGTTTGCTCTGCAAATAGAATGATTCGGCAGCGAATTCTAGCGGCGGGTGCGGAAACTACGTGAGTTTCGCGGCCAGAAATATAATTGAAAACATAACTGGCGTATATTTATCACGATCGGCAATTCTTTTTAAATATTTCTAGGTTAAATTTCGGTGTCCGAGTTTCGTATCAAACGTTTGTTTGTAACATACAAAACACTGATACTTGATCGGGTGAACGGGTCACGGAGTCGTGCCCCGGTTACCGTTTGTCGTTGGTCAGAACCGAAAGAACGGAATGAACGAATCTCAACTGAACGAATCATCACACGGAACCGATTCGAACGTATCGATTTCGGTCGATCGAGACATTCCGCACGTCTCTAGTGTAACTTTGGCCACGGAATGCCTACCGTCAGGTAGGGAAGCCTTCTTTTCACAGACGAGAGAGCCAAACGCCCGATCGTGCATCTTCGGTTTTTTTTTTTTTTTTGTTCATTGTAAATAAATATGGCGGTGTTGATAAAAGGAAAGACCATAAACAAGGCAACGGTATTTATTGTAATTGTTTTTAGAGGAAAATACGTAATTGAAGAAACGTTCATCGTGGATTTGTATATTTTTCATACCGTATAAAATCTAGGAAGTCTTTGTCTTCCACAAATATTCTCGGGACGTCCTATATTCCGTGAATGTTTATTTTGGACAACTCATGATAACTAATGGTCAATTAGATTAGGTTAGCTATATTAAAGATACTGTGAAATCATGTAAACGGTTTCCTAGCCCTGGATAACTACATATTAAAAAGTCATTTGCTAAGCAACCGTAAAATGATTTTACAGTATTTTTAATGTAGCTATACTTACCTAATATAACCCAACCATCCACAATGTTTCAAAGTATTTATAATGTAGCTAACCTATCCTAATCGACCGCAAAATTCAATGCCACACCGGGTTTATACAATGAGATAGAACGGGGGGAAAAAACAGCGAGCATGAACTTCGGGGAACTTCGGGTTTTGTCTCTCTCGTCTGTGAAATTAAGGCTTCCCTCAGGATTACACGCGAGGTTTGAAATGCGGTACGCGTACCGCAATACGGTGCACGCCTTGAGAAGCTGTTCTCCCGAGAGCTGCTGTTTTGATGGTCCCCAACCTTGGCAGGAACCTCTGGAATGCCCCACCACTGTGGTGGGGGATGAGATGGGGTGGGGGGAAGGTATGTGTGGGAGGTTTGAGGCCCATCAAGCTTCTCTCCCCCTTTCCCCTCCCCCCTTTTTTTTACCCCTTTCCCAACCAACCTTCTCCGTCGCCATATTCCCTAACGGTGGCCACAGCTCCGGCGTTCAGCCACGAAGCGGCATCTCTTAGGCGCCACTGTAAATAACTACTTCTTCCCCCCTCCACCACCTCTCCCACAACGCTGACTTAATCCCCTCCGCCCACCAACTTCCTCTTATTTATGCCCCCACCGCACGTGGATGAAAAATAAAAAAAAAAAATTGTGATCGAGTATTCCAGAATTTGCCAGAGGTGTGTAACATCTAACCTCGGTTAGCGAGCGAATTTCACGTGTGTTTCTCACGTTGCAAAATACGCTTGTAATACGAAACTCAGGACACGGAATTTTTAACGCAAGAGCGTTTTAAAAATAATGCCGAGCGTGCACAAGCATACGCGAATCGTGATTTCAATTACTTTTTTTTTTGACGCGAATCACACGTAGTTTACGCGACCGCCACTAGAATTCGTTGCCGGAGCAAATACGTCGACTATCGAATCATTCCATTTGCAAACCAAGATTTTAAGTCTGTATAATGAAATTGCTCCAATAAAAGGGAAAAAGGCTTTATAATGAACTAAATCCCTGCTTTGTACCTGATTTCCGACAAGGAATTTTTATTAAAACACTGTCAATTTTAAGTTTTTAGTTAATACCATAAATTTTCCCTTTGGCTTTGTGAACTTTGCTTCGCGGTATCCGCTAGTTTTCAGCACCGTGGTTATGCATTTCCGTTCCATTCACGGAAATAACTTTCTTCAGATGCCGTGTACCGAGTGTTGAAATGTTAAGACATCAACATGTGGATTACAATCCGAAGAAGAATAAAGCTTCAACAATGCAACAGCCGTTGTCATGGAGACTTCGGAAAAACGTAGTGGAAAATCGCTAAAAAAAATTATTATTATTTTAAAAACTTTAACGAAATTCGAAAATAAAATCATTTTGAGGTGCAAACGGACACTCCCCCCCCACCCCCCTCACCAACACACTTTTCTAAAGGATTAACGTATCATATTTCACTGATCTAGGCCTAACCATATATGCGCTACGCAAACTGCAGACTGACTCTCTCTTCTTTATTAATATAGATAATTTTTAAAAGCTTAAAAAGCAACCAAACTAAAAATGTGTATCTTCACAAAAATGGTCTTCATTTTCATTGGGAAAAAAAATAATTTGTACGCCCAGAATCTCGGTTAAATGCATTCCACGATTTTTTTTCTATATTTTTAGTTCATTTATGCGTTTAAAATAAGTCAATAACACAAAAACCCACGTTTGTAATCACATAGGTCTAGACCAAAGTGATGGACTAGTATAAGTTTGTGTTTTCTTGTTTGTTGTTTGAGATGGTGACCAATGAAAGTGATTTTTGGTTTTATTTATTGTAGCCATGCACTATTTTAGATACACAATAGGGAATTTTGTATTGAAGTCATTAGCTTTTAGAATTCTCATTATGTTTTGGAAATGACTACACCTGTAACAATACTGCCAAAACACACTATGCCATGGACTTTGAAAATCTCTGAATGCCCGATCTCTACCTTAAAGGAGGTTAAAATTTTCAATATTAAAAGATAAAAACAAATTGTAACAGCATAGAAACTGTTTAAACCACTATAGCATATTTCCGTCTTTAACCCTCCTCCAGAAGTCATTGATTTATTGGCTGACACAACTGGCTAAGGGAGGGACCTGCTTTTGGGGTCTCGGGGGCCCATCATTTTCAAAGTCCCGGATCCCCTAACCAAGCAAAGGGAAAATATCCCCCCCCCCCCCACCCCACCCCGGGTGGAAAAAAAATTGGCCAATCCCACAGGAACTATACATTTTTACGGAATGAAAAGTATGTACTATTCCGGACCTAAAGAAAATGTATACCAAATTTCATGAAAATCCATTTAACCATTAAGGAGCACAGACTTTCGCATCCATAGTACTTACATAATGTCCATAAAATAATGTCCCGGTTATAAATTTTAATTTTATCAATTGTAAGCATTATAGTGTGTTGGTTCAAGGTCACAATTAAAGAGTAACTCAAACAGTTTTAGAAAGGCAAATGCGCGAGTACTGCTTTCTTGTTTTCTCACTTGCAGCGCCACCTACGCAAAATGGCGACTACTGAGCATAATTTCCCCAATTATTAGTAGAGGGTGAATCTGTAATTTTATTTGGCAACAGGATGGAGCCCCTCCCCATTTGAACCTCTTTGTACGAGAGTGGTTGAACGTCCAAGTCCCTGACAGTTGGATTGGTCGTAATGGTCGAGACGACAGAGCTCTTTTTAGCTGGCCTCCACGTTCACCTGACATAACGCCATGCGGTCTTTTTTTTTTTCCTATGGGGCTTTATAAAAGATCGTGTCTACGTTCCGCCGCTACCTAGTGGGTGAACAATTGAATTTAGTTTGTATGTGTGCCGCATAACTAACTATAAGGTGTACATATTGAACATTTATAAAAAAAAAAAACTAGGTTAGTTTACCTTCAGTTGGATGTATGATCTGTTGTAAATAGTAAACTGTTACAATGTACTACTGAAACTGGGACATTTTTTTCATGGACATCCTGCATTAGTAGGATATTTTCAAAATCTCTCTGTCCCCTCCTTCCTTTTTTTTTTGACGTGACAACGTTTAATCTATGAACGCCGGCTGCACGCACGAAAAAGTGTCCCGTTACGCTCATTGTACGCTTGCGCCGCATCTATCTCTCTTCCACTCGACTGTTTATAAAGTGAAGTAAAACGTTAATGTGGTTTTCATTGCTTATTGCAACAATAATTTCGGCAATAAAGGTTAATTATTCTTGCATTTTAAAAATCTGATTACTAGTATAATTTCAAGTATTTATTCTTTTATTATTAAAATAAAATGATTCAATTGTATTCATAAAGTATGCAATAATTTCATAAATGTTTTGTTATGACGTTGTCACGTTAAACTTATCGTCCGTAAACCGACTTTACAGACAACCAATTTTTTTTTACGAAAAAATAAGTATCTCCTGTTTCTGCCGTTGGCTGACACTTTTGGGCCAGTGCTGTCCAGGGCGCAACCGGTAATATCAGGTTCAGCTCCCCCGAGTGAGGACACGTGAGCCGATTACCGCCGGATTGGACAGTAACGAGAGCTTTGTGTGGCCGTGTTAGCTGTCACCGCCGATAAGGCTGTTGACCCGTCAGTCACGAGTGTGCTGCGTAGTTATCAGCCCTGGTTTGTATTACCGCGCAAGAACGCAAAATGTTCAGCAACCAAATTAGGGGGTCGTCCATTAATCACGTGATGTTTTTTTAGCAAATTTTTAACCCCCCTTCCTCCTAGTGATTTGTGGTGAGGTATTAGACTAACCCCCCCCCCCCCCCCCCCCACAATAAATCACGTGTATTTTTTTGGTACAAAATATTTTTAAAAATATCAGAATATTATCTTTAAATATAGGTATAATCTAATTTAATTCTGGAAAATTAAGCACAGTGATAAAAATGTCCAGACACACATTAAGGTTGCAGCGGTGAGTACTGTTCGTGGGCTTAGTGGAAAAAGTCGGTAAGTCCAATTTCTGGAAAAAGACTGTTAGTTCACTTACCAAGTTTTGCTTGCCTAGAACAGCGTTAAAATGGACTTGTCGAAATAAAGCTACAAGAAAACGTCCACAATCATTCATTATTTGGACTTCCAAACGTTTTCTTGGCGAAGATATTGCCCTTGCAACTTCATCTGTGAAGTTCACTCATTTTCACAAAAAAAAAAAAGTGGACTTACCAGCTTTTACCACTAAGCCCACGGTTTGTTCAATTCGTACAAATGATGATCACGTGATGATACAGTCACAGTATACCTATGTTCGTCGTGAGACTCTTCCACGTCGACAGATGACAGTCGTTCTAACCAGTTGCGGTGATTGGTCATCGCTGTTAGCATCTGTGTTGACATACCTCCACATTGAATTGATACAGTTTTTTTCTGACTCATGCCACTTCAGTTTTGCACTTTTTTTCAATGGAAAAAATTCAAGAATATCAACTTAGAAATAAAAATTTAAACATTAATTCAAGAAGAAAAAGCCTAAATCAGCTGATGTCGAACAGATGGATCCAACGATGAAACCAAACAGGTATTACTGAAAACACAATTACGACAGCACAGACGAACACATTTTAAACTTTACAAGAACAAGAATTCTGTGAAAGGAATTTAGTAATGAAAAATAAACAGCAACGACCAGACAGTTTAAACGAGAACAGTAAATATAGACAGACAACAAACGTGGACGACGCAGATAAAAAGAAAAATTGGTTGTCTGTAAAGTCGGTTTGCGGACGATAGTTTAACGTGACGTCGTAACAAAACATTGATGAAATGATTGCATACTTTATGAATAAAATTGAATCATTTTTATATTAATAATAAAAGAATAAATACTTGAAATTATACTGGTAATCAGATTTTTAAAATGCAAGAATAATTAACCTTTATTGCCGAAATTATTGTAATAAGCAATGAAAACCACATTAACATTTCACTTAACTTTATAAACAGTCGAGTGGAAGAGAGATAGATGCGGTGCAAGCGTACAATGATGAGCGTAGCGGTACACAGCGTAACGGAACAATGTGCGTAACGGGACACAGCGCAACGGAACAATGTGCGTAACGGGACACTTTTTTTTGCGTGCAGCCGGCGTTCATCGATTTATTAGACGTTGTCACGTCAAAAATGAATGAAACGATGCAAATAAACAGGATATTATGGGAAACACAACGGCAGTCCTGACGAACACAACAGGTTTCCTGTGAGAAAAATCAGTTGCGAGGTTTCAGGGACTGGCCGTCTGTTCTATTTCATCAGGCACAGACTGATATGTTGCCTCCGTCGGGTGTATACCATTTGTCCGAGTGTCCACTTCTCCGAATGACCACTTGTCCGAGCTCCTTTTGTCCGAAGTACCACTTGTCCGAGTGACCACTTGTCCGAGCGGCCAACTCTCCGAGCTCTGAGGGGCGGATGGTGTCTCCCACCCGCTCGACCTTGCTCCGCCCTGCCTCCTCCTTGACAGCCAATCCCAGCACGGCCGATAGGCCGCCAATCAGCAATAACAGTTATCACACTGGGAGGTGGCTACCGAAACTAAAACCGCTCGTACAATTACGTACATAAAGTGGCTAATGCCGTTTTCGGTCTTTCACATTTGCTTGCATCGGCGGTGGTACCTGTCCTTTTGAATTTCTTGGAAAGTTCGGCCACGGCGTTATGTTTTGTCTGCAGTCTGTGGGTTGCATTGAAATAACGCGCAGTCTGTGCGTTGCATTGAAAAAAAAAAAAGCGCTATGTCACGCTACTTCCAGCCGCTAGAATAATGTAAATCCGTTCTTCCTTCGTTAGTGACATACCTTTTCCATTGGCTCATCTTCCTTAAAACGAATAAAAAAAGGAGGGCATGTACTTATGTACGCGCAATAGAAGTTATACTTACATGGCGTAAAATAAACTTTAATTTTGCATGCAAATAATTAATAGAAATAAAATGATAAAAGGACTGGAGTGATATTATAAATACGGTTTGGTATGTATAAATTCAATCAAATTTAAAAAAAAAAAAAATACTCAGTACATATTCAATGTTAATATAAACACACGTATGAATTTAATTATTTCATGTATTAAAATAATCTAAATGAATTTAGATATATATTGAAATTGAACGACTATGCTGAATGTGAATTATATTTTATTAATTTTAATTCGTTATTAAATAACGTAATAAATTATAATGCAAATAAATTTTACATACGGGAACATAAGCCCACAATAACTCCCATGAAAACGGCCGGGAGACTGCTAAACCTTCCACACACACTCCTGCAATAACGCGAAATATTGCAATCAAACCTGTTTGGTACTGAAGTAGCTTACAGATTATAGGTTTAAAAAATTGTCGTCACAGCTTTGTTATATATCTGGGGATGATATGGTATATAAGCTAAAATAGTTCTTGGTTAAGTTTTGGAAGTCGGAGAGAGAGAGAGAGAGAGAGAGAGAGAGAGAGGGAGGAAGGGGGTTAGTTTCGTTAATCTTCAATTATGTTGCGTCATGCGTCCCCTCCCTTTTATCATTCTCGAATGGCTCGGGAATTATTGAAGTGTCACGCTAGTTGATAACGGTGGTGGAGGGCGTAATAGATAAGGGTGTTAAAAAAGGGGGGGGGGGGGAGGGTAAACTACAAAGCCAGCGTGAACGCCTGATAATACCAAGTGGGGCAGGAAAAAAAAAAGATAATTTCCAGGAAGGAGAATATTTTTCCCCGTAGTGAATGGCCACTACAAGGTCAGCGCGAGTGTACAGTCTGTATCGAGTGAAGTACAGTCTGTATCGTGTAAATTTGTCTCAAAAGTAGAGCTAGCGTTACTCATTTCCCAACTGTCACTTGCATAGGAAACGCATGTTTGTTTATAAACACCGTTGACTGATAAACTATTCATATTTGCTGAATCAATGTCATCTAAACTTTACTTAAAATTTTTACCAGGCTCTTTAAAAAAAGCATTATAACAGTAAGGTTATTATTTCCTTCTTTTTTTTTCTTTTTTAAACAATGTTTCCACAAAAGATAATATCCCATTATCCAGTGGTAATTATAAAGGCTTAATGCCTATTTACAACAATTCATACACCAAATTGAAGGTAAACTAACCTAGTTATTCTTACAAATGTTCAGTATGTGCACCTTTAGTTATACGGCACACATCCAACCTAAAGTCCAATTCTTCCCACACGTTGGTTAACACATCCGGAGTAATGGAAGCAATAGCCTCTTCAATGTCATTCAACTCATTAAGTCATTAGGTAGCGGCGGAACGTATACATGATCTTTTATGAAGCACAAAGGAAAAATAATTGGTTGTCTGTAAAGTCGGTTTACGGACGATAGTTTAACGTGACAACGTCATAACAAAACATTGATGAAATTATTGCATACTTTTATGAATAAAATTTAATCATTTTTATTGAATTATCACTATTTTGTATGGATACAAAGAAGGAGTGAAATGAAATCTACAATTTAATTGATAAATTTACTTTTATTTGCACTCATTAATTCAAATATGTTTATTACTTTAACGAACAGATTATTTTAACTATAACTTTTATACATGTTTGCTATTTAACTTCTTCCAATCTGTGTTATTCTGTTAAGGATAGGACGATGAGAGGAAAAGTAGAAAACGAATGGGAGTGTTTCAAGTTTAATGTTCCTCGAAAAAGTCAAATCGATGGTTGTTCCAATCGAGTGGAAGAGAGATAGATGTGGCGCAAGCGGACAATGTGCGTAATGGGACACTTTTTCGTGAGTGCAGCCGGCGTTCATCGATTTATTAGACGTTGGCACGTCAAAAAAAACTTGGTGTTATGTCAGGTGTACGTGGAGGCCGGCGAAAAATAGCTCTGTCGTCTCGACCATTACGACCAATCCAACGGTCAGGGATTTGGACGTTCAACCACTCTCGTAAAAAGAGATTCCAATGGGAAGGGGCTACTTCCTTTTGCCAAATAAATTACAGGTTCACCCTCTAACAATAATTGGGGAAATTACGCTCAGGAGTCGCCATTTTGCTTAAGTGGCGCTGCAACCGAAAAAAAAAAAAAAACAATGCAGTTCTCGCGCTTTCGCCTTTCCAAACTTGAGTTACTCTTTAATTGTGACCTATAACCAAATCATGACACATTTTACAGTTGAAACTTTATAACAGGGAAATTATTTTATGGACATACCGTACGTATGATTAATACATTAGTAGCACTCGCATACAAGCTTGCTTTCGAATGTTTTAAATTTCCTGAAGAACTTAATGTAACTGTGTAAATGATTTAGGAAAATAAATAATATTAGAAGGGACAACAGTGTCATAAAAAATGCTTAGACCCACTGGTAGTTCTACTTTTGAGGTCTGCCAATATCGTTAAAGTGAGGCCGCGGGCTATCACGCTATCGCGAACCTGCGTGTTGATAACTGATAGCAAGGGGGCGTGACGCAGAAATCGTCACCAGTCAACTGACGCGACAAACTGCGCAGCGGGGAAGGAAAAAAAAGTCTGGTCGGGATGTATCTGTGCTAGCGAGGCGGGATGATAAGCGCGACGCTCGCTGGTGCTTCTAGCGCGGTTATCTCCTCTGGACTGGCGCGCAGTCTTCTCGTCGTGCATCGAGCGGCGACCGTAACATCACACGGCGGAGAAATGAAGATAAAGGTGTAATGCAAGTCCCTTGGGTGCTTTCAAGAATCGGCACTGGTTGTTTTACGCCTAAAAATTACTCTGAAAACATGCGTTTTAGCCATTTTAACTCTTCTAAAAACACAGTTTAGAAACTTAATCCGAAATCAAAAGTACTTTACAGCCCTCAGCGAATTCTTAAATGCTTTTCGTAAACAGGCCCCACTACTAGGATATCTGGAGCAGTTTCCAAATCGCGTTGTTTTACCTGTAGCTATGCGCACCGTGTGTGTTCCCGGGTAGGCAAGGGCTTTAACTCTCCGGTTTTGCGCGCATACTATCTTTCCCCCTCCACATCTTAAAGAGATTGAAAAGTACACAATATATTTGTGACGTAGGTGTGTTACTGTGGATGATGCCATTTGAGCTGTTTACAACACTTGGAACTATAAACCACCACTGAGGGTTCCTGTAGACAGGAAAAAAATAAACCTGTAAAACAGGAAAACCTCTGTTAATTGAAAAGGTGTCTTCGAAACATTCTATTCTCTGTTTGCTACCAAACTAGATTTGTAATTTTTTGATTCTAGTATGTTCCCAAAATATCATAAAATCCAGTCTGTATTTTAATCACAATTTTTTTTTTTTTAGGTGGAAACCGTCTGGTTTAATTTTTATCGACTGTGTTTAATGGTTTTAAGCAGAATCAAGTGTCCATAATAACTCACCAAGACACAATAAATAATGTGTTGTTTTACATTTTTATCAAATATATAGGTTTAACATTGGCAGAATTGATTGCATAACATTGGTGGAAACTATTACAGAACAAACCAAGGAGGCAATTAGTCTGTGAGTGAGTGTCAGTTCTGTATTTGAAGTCAACTGGTTAACAATTGGATAGAAAAACTAATTTTAGGATAATCTATACTTAAACGTATTACTTCGAGGTAAAATATCTGTTCAGTGAATAAATTTAAAAAAAACTATTGTAAATGGCAATTTAAATTATCCATAACTCAATAATACCTTTTTTAAAATTGTTGTATGTTCGTGCCAGCATCAATTGAAAACTACTTGGAGGATTATTATGAATTTTTTAAAGTTATACTTGTTTAGGCGCGTTATGAATAAATGATGAGAGTAGATTTTTATGATGCGCATGGACCATGCAACGAAATTTTCACAGGATGAAAAAAAAGGTACATACAAATAAAAATTATATGTGCACTTTAAAAAACAATGTTTAGTTATTGATATTGAATAGGTACAGGTTCATATAATTAAAAACATTTATGTATTGTGAATATTAGGCCTAGTGATAGAAATTGTGTTCATAAACGTTTTCAGGTGTATTTGTAATGTGAAATTATGTTCCTATGTGTATTATTTATTTGCATTATAAATTATGTATTATTGCATTAATATTTAATAAATTATAATCAAATTATTAGTTGGATTAAATATTCAGCATATTTATTGATTTTAGTTATCAATTAAAATTATCTCGAATATTTTACTAAATTGTATACAAATGTTTATATTAATATTGAATACTTAGTATTTATTTAAATTTTTTATTTTAAATTTATTTTTACCAATTGTATTTATAACGTCACTACTGTCATTTTATTATTTTATTTCTATTAATTATTGGCGTGCAAAATAAAACTAAGTTTATAATTACGCCACGTAAGCATAGCTTCTAACGCGCGTACGTGAGTACATGCGCACATTACTTTTTACTTCGTTAGTAAGATCTTTGGATAACTTATAAAAAAAAGTTATAGTCGGACAGAGTCTTATTAAAACATGCAAACATATATAGATACGCCGATCGCATGGTCAATTTTTTTTTCTGTACACGCTACCGAAAAAAAAATAATTCGCTGTTGTTTTGTTCGGCCCAGGCCGGGAGATATCAAGACACGTTCGGGAATAATGCAGTAGTTGAGGAATAGCGGAGATGGGAGGGAGGGAAGTGTTTTTGGGGTATTTGGCACGCGCTGAGAACCTGATAAATGTTTCTTCGGGTCGCCAGGAAGTTATGTACAGCGTTAAATAAATCCCTTTTCACCCTTCCCCGCCCTTCAACCTCTTCCCCTCAGAAAAGCACACACCCTTCTCCGTCACCAACCAATAAAATCGCCGAGTTGACTAGGAACACGTGCGCTCGGCATTTCGGAGACGGGAGTTACCGGCAGGATCAGCATGGAGCAGTGGTGTGTCCAGAGAGGATTGGCTGGCGCAGGAAGTCACCCTTAGAAGCCATGAACAGTCAAAAAAGTATTTAATCCAGCACTATCGGGCGATTGATAGGGGCAGGCCTTTTTCGCGAATAAATCTGAGCGCCTATCAGACTGCAACAAAGTATACCCGTACCAGTGGTTTCTTCCTTGTGATTGGCGGCCGTCTGCGAGATAAGTCAATGCCTTATTTGACCGGGCCAATCAGGACTTGTTTGCTTCCGCACTGACTCACGGTGATTGGTGTTGTAAAAATCTACATTAACCTGAAAGAAACTCACCCAATTAAGAAACACAGATGATGCTACAGTGTTTTAACTTTCAGCTAGTCTCGGAATCTTTTCGCGAAATTTGCATGCCCCTAGCAATTGAACGCCATCATTTTTTGACGGAAATAACAAAGAAAAATTAATAAAGAGCACGATGTTATCTATAACAAGTTGTAATAATTTGCTGTTTAGAAAATATTTTTCAGTACTAGCCGATGATGTGTGAACATCTAACTCCGGTATAACGAGCAAATGTATGTGTTCCCGTGTTGAAGATACGCTTATAATACGAAACACGGACACGAAATTTAATATATAATTCTTTGAAATGGTGCCGAGCGTGATAAATAATTGCAAATTGTGTTTCCAAATATATGTACTTCTGGATGCGAATCACACGGCGTTTTGGACACCCGCCGCTTGTTCGTTGCCGGAGTAGGTACGTCGACTATTGAATCATTCAATTTGCGGACCAAATTTTTGTGCTATAAAGCGAAAAAGTCTTGAAGAACAAAACGCTAATTCCCCCCTTTAGACACGGTTTTCGACCAATTTTTGAAGTTATACTTCTTTAAGCGCGTTATGAAAAAATGATGAGAGTGAAATTTTTAGATGCGCGCGCATCACTGTAACACAAAATTAACAGGCTGAAGCTGCGCGCGCACCATGTGACGACATTTTCACAGGAAGATGGCGGACCCACGTGTATGAACATAAACCCACATTAGGGGACATAGCAAACGTATTGGTGTGCCAAATGAAACTTTATGATAGTGAAATTACCATGGGATTTATTTTGGTAAACTAAAATAGTCATAGTAAAGAGTAAATTCCAAAGTTAAAAAAAAAAACACATTATTTTGGTATTACATCAAATATAATACACATTTTCCTCGTAACCTTCTGTCAGAGCAGTGGTTATTCTGCGTGGTCAATATGCTGAAGGGCCGTGGCTCAAAACTCGGCGGTAGGTATTTTTTTTTTTACCTTTTTTAAGTTATACATTTTTAGGCGCGTTATGGAAAAATGATGATAGTGAAATTTTAAGATGCGCGCGCATCACTGTAACACAAAATTAACAGGTTGAAGCTTCCCGCTAAACCGCTCATTGTTTCGAAAAAAAGCTACCAACAAAATATAAATAGAACCTCTATTAGTCGCGCATGTTGGCACGCTCGTCGCCTCTGATCACTGTTTTCATATTTGTAATATTTATACACATGTTTCTAGTTTATACATTCACAGCACGTGTTTTAGTTGCATACAAGTGCGAATTATATATGTGCTAATAAATTATATTCAGTAGTGATTTAAATTGAATTTTTGATTAATATTATTTACTATTCGTAAATATTAGTAAAACAAATTGTGCTTATATACTTTTTCAAGTTCTCCAATATAATTGAGGTTAACTATCCGTATGTATTATTTATTAATATAAATTAAAATATTATTATTTAACATAATTAATACTAAATATTATTAAATAATTAGTGTTAAATATGTATTAACATAAATAGTTTAACCTGTGTAGTAATTGGCGTTTAGTGTTCGATTCATTTTCGTGAAAAATTACAACTGTGATAGTACTAACAGACTATTTTTATAGTGTCAGAAAATATATAAATATTTTATCCTTGCCTTTACAAATGCGAATTTGCAATGTTATATGATCAACTATATTATGGCACTAAAAAAAACTTTAAAGCACGTTGGCTCTTGTCCGTTCCTATCTCTTCGTTTTGAATATATGTTAATCATCGGGTTAAAATTTATTCTTGGGGAAGTTATGAGAAAGTAAGATGGTGTTTTCTTTGTACTGAATGCGTGACTTTTCTATGCTCGTAAACCTCTCGTTTCTTTTACCCTTTATCTTGATTGGGATACCCAAGTAACTTAGAATGTCACGACTTGGAGCAGTCATAATTTAAAATTCTTGAAAAATACCCACATAACTTAAAACTTTCATAAGTTAGAAGGATCGTAACTTAAAAACACATAAAACCGAACCACATAACTTTGAGTTATCAAAACTTAGAAATATCATAACTTGTAATGGTCATATGTAATTTAGAACGTTCTTAAATTAGAAAATATTCTACCTTGTGTGTTTCTAAGTTATGACAGCACACACCCCATCTTGGACGTCGAAATGTTTTCCTTTCGCGTCTTGAGGGGTTGTTTACCCCTCCCTCCCAAAGCGAGTCTGGGGGTGCGTTCAGCGACCCTTGAAGTTGTTTCTTCTCTTCCCTCTTGTCCGCCGCCGATAAAGGACCTTATTTCCAGACGCATCGTGTCGGTTAAAGAACTCTCTTCCCACCCCAACTCCCACCCCCAACTCCCACCCCTACAAACCACAGTGTAATCTGCCCGCTGCCTCTTCGCCGCTGCTTCGGGCGACAAATATTTGCTCTTTTCGCTCTTTGGGGCAGTAACCCTTCACCACGCCCAATCCCTCCTCCCTCCCCAGTGTTGCCAGATTGCGAAAAAAAAAAACTACGGTACCAGGCACGCTGAATTTCTGGTACGCAAATAAGAATGGACGGAATCATGCAACAAGGAAACAAAAACCATTTCTTGATTTCAAGAACTCTGTTTTAAAACAAATAAATTAATGCTTGTCAATTTTTTTGAAAAGAAATCAATTTGGAGAATAATTATGCCAAGTTATGCGGCTGTGGTTTTAAGGTTAAGTAGGAATAAGTAACCACATGTCAATTTTTAAGTAGGAATATAATTGGTAAAATTGATATTATATACTAAAAAAAAAGATTCCAAGTACCGTTAGCGTTCGTCAGTCACCGGTAAAATGACGTTAGTGATTACATCATCAACTGTGGATGGAGGAGCAAAACGAACGAGCTGTTATGTTACATTTCTTTTTTGCAGAATGAAAGAAAGTTGTACAGACCCATTCGGATAACATGTAAGTTTATGGAAAATACTTTACTGACAGTACCATTTCATGGGAAATTGCAGGGATACGGTTGGGAAGTTTTGGAGCAACCACCCTGCATCCCTGACCTGGCGTCATCCAATTGCCATATGTTTGGACCCGTAAATAAGTTCCTCTACGGTAAGAAAGTTTGGCTTTGACGACGAACTCAAGTTCCTCGGCGATAAGAAGTTAGGCTCTGACGACGAACTCAAAATCCTCGGTGGTAAGAAAGTTTGGCTCGGAAGACGAACTCAAGTTCCTCGGTGGTAAGAAAGTTTGGCTCTGAAGACGAACTCAAGTTCCTCGGCGGTAAGAAAGTTTGGCTCTGAAGACGAACTCAAGTTCCTCGGTGGTAAGAAAGTTTGGCTCTGAAGACGAACTCAAGTTCCTCGGCGGTAAGAAAGTTTTGCTTTGACGACGAACTCACAAAGGACGTGCGAATGAGGCTCTTCCAGCAACCGACCGAGTGCTACGAGACGGGGATTTTCCAATTATTGATCCATCGTTGGGACAAATGCCTTGACATGCGTGGAAGTTGTATGGCAAAGTCACAAATGCGTGTAAAACATCCATTTCTGTTTCATTATTGTCATAAATTGCTTCTTGAAGTGAAACTTCTTTTCTGAGGGGGCTGGGCTACAATTTTCGAGCGTTACGAAAATTTGGAAGGCCTGAAGGGAAGAGTTAGGTATGTGGTGGGGGAACCGGTAGAGGAGGAGATTGCGTCAGCGGCGAGACAAATGACACACACTGGGCAACGCAGCTAGGGTATCCGACACACACAGTTAGGAGGGGATCAGATCCAAAGAATAAGGGGACCAGGCAAGAAGTGTTTTCAGTAGCAGTCCGAGCTACAAACTGCTACTAATCCAGTCGAGCAAATCTGGGCCACATCAGGACAACGTATGTTAGCCTAACCATCACCTCCATAACACGGGCAGAGCTGGCAGCTGGGAATATTAATCCTTATGTTAGAGTGTCAACTTACCACCCAAGAGCTCACTGATCATTTCAATGAATCATTTCCACGAAATCCACAGAAGAAAAAATACTGCAATGAAGATATTGTAACTTTGTACAACACACGGCTATAGTTTTTTTTTGCATATACAAAGTACGTCTTTTTAAATAATACTGAATATTACGTACGAAAATTGGTGCAAAATTATATATTTTAATTGATGTTTTATTCAAGTATAATTTTTTTTAAACCATCGGAAAAACTATTGAATTTTAAACAATTTGTATTTGTTTTGTTGTATCACGTTTATTATTTGCGCTGATAATCCTTGAAAGTTATTCAGGGAACGTTTTATAAATAACTTAAACAATTTGAGGTACTGGGACTACACAAAGCATTAACGCCAGGGTAATAATCCGAACCCAGTATTACTTCAAAAACACTCTTTGTGTAGTGATTAAGATGTTTTCATGTTAATGTAAGAATTTACAAATATTTTTGTAATTGTACATGGATGTTTCTGTTACATTTACACAGAAAAAAATTACTGTGTAATGCAGCAGTATATTGGCCTTTCGGAAGGACCGTACATCATGCAAGATAGCTGTTTGCCGTAGTGGTGACAGTTTCGTGTGCTGTTGTACTGACGCCTTATCCCGTCTTATGCTAATAACCTGCCTGTGTTTTCTGTATCTGTCAGCATATAGTTCTTTAAACTAGTCTATTGCAAAATTATCTGGTGTTAATCATCTGATTAGGTTTGCCTGGCCCCCCTTAATTATGTTGACCTGTTTTGTTTTGCTCCAAATGGCGGTTACCCAATGTGAAACATTCTGTATATTTTGCGAGCCAGTATCAAAAAAAAATTCTGGTGCATGTACCATTTTTTTGGTACATCTGGCAACACCACCTCCCAGAGCCCTACCTCCTCTTGTTTTCGAGGTCAATCCCCTATCTTCCCTTCCCCCCCCCCCTTTCTACATTTTACCATTCAGGCTTTTACGCCGTCTGAGTGAGATTCAGCTGTGAAAAAGCACGTAGCGATGAAAAGAAAATATCAATACATGTAATCCCCGCAACTTAGGTGGATGTAAATAAATTTAATTATCACAGGAAATATTCCGAAACATTTTCAAAGAACCTTTTGCTTGAAATGAAAATCAAAGGGAAAATATACAAGCAATGTTTTCGCTTATAAGTCCGTATAAAATATAACGTATAAGGGAAACTCAGTATATATATATGCTCAAGCACTCCCATTTTTATTATTATTTTTGCCACAGAATTACGAACGCTACATGCATAATTCATCCACAACTGGTTTAACAAGGAACGTTGGAATTAAAAATTTTACTGACATTGAATTTTAGGTTGGATTTCGCCTTGACGCTGCCTACCAAATAAACTGTTATTTTGTTAAAAATTTTTATCACCTAGTATATGTTGCATTATAAAATTGTAAGGCAGTTTTCAATTAATATTATTACACTTTACTCAGCCTTTATGCCCAATACTTGCAATTTATGTAAGTAAGTTTTACTTTGAGTACGATACACTGAATAAATTTTCGGGTGATTCGTCTTTCAAAATTTACTCGTGTCTAGCTATGCCCGCTTCTTCGTCAGTAGAGACAAAATTAAACTTTCAAATTAATCATCCTTTTTAAAGTTGTTTTAATGGGATTTTTTCATAAACTTAACATATCAATCTTAATTTGTTTGATTTATTTCATTTTATGATCAAAGGAGTTGTTTGACACTTTGAAATTAGATTTTGGTATATTTTTATTATCTTGTTTGAAATATAATATGAAAACCAACAAATTAATACTGGCTTTCTTATCTACAACTTGTTTTATTTCAAGCCGATAGCATTTTTTTTGCACATAGGCAGGAATTATTTAATAGATTTGGTTTAAGTACCTTATTTTCTAACATGACAAATGTGTACTATGACTGAAAGATTATAATTAGTATATAAAAGCGGTTACTGACCCAGGGTTCCAGGTGAGGTGTCGAGATTTCGGCCGCCATCATGGATTGTTACGTCACGGTGGCCATCTTGGATGACCTTAACCTTGACCCCAGCCGCCATTTTGTTTTCTTTTACTTCCGCCATTATGAATTATAGCGTCATTTCTGCCATTTTGAAATTTAGCCGTTTTTATCAAGTTAAAATATTTAAAAATTATAAAATTTTAATCTTTTTTAAATAAAATAACGCAGTTACGTCTTTGTCCTTATAGTCCTTGGTTCAAACCCGGTGAAGGAATTCGATTAAAAATAGTGTCGAGTTCTTCCTCCATGGAGGTTACCAGCAGACTAATCCCCACCACTATATCAACGAGTATATATTACGCCAACAAGTATGACGTCATGACAGACATCTAGGCTCTCAAAGAAGCTAACTTGGTCGTCGTCATAGCTTTTGAAACCACAGGTTTTTTTTAAAAATCAAACATAGCCTATGTCGATCTGGAACAATGTAGCATTTAAACATCGAAAGCATGTTTTAAATCGGTCTCGTAGTTTTCACATTTGCGCGTTACAAATTAACTCGTTTTCTCTTAAATCATGTCAGTACAGATAACTAGCTATATGTTAGGTTATTATTTTATTGTTTAATTTAATTTTTTTGTGGTAAAATTTCATCGTTATGACATGGCGATAGAGTCCAATTGATAAAACAAGGATGCTTAGGACTTTTTTTGAGTCTGGAATGTTTTTGTGTAACATGAGAGAGGAGAGGTCCTAAATTAGAGATTAAGAAACTGTAGAGTAATCATAAACGCCACAGCACTATTGAAAAAAATATAGAGTTTCGGTTGCGAAATCAAACTTTAGTCTAGACGCTGGTTGAATGCTCTGGAAAAGAAAATACTTTCAAGAATAAAAAAACATATTCTTTTTATCTGTTTCGGTAACTTCGTTACAAAGTTCAATGTACTACCGGATAAAATATTCATTGGATCATATGGCAAAAGTTATCAGGATGTGGCGCTTGAATAACGATGTCACGAATATTAATTTGATATTTAAAAAAAAAAATACCGTACGTCTGGCAACCCTGCGGCTGTGAAATTGAGCGCACGCGGAAGAGATCACACGAAGAAATGCTTCAACCGGTGTTGCCTCCGAGATTCACAGACTCCCGAACAGTCCCCGAACATTCCGAACATCTCCGAACATACCCGAAGTTCGTCGCTCGCTCGTGTGACTTCGCGGTCAAAAATAGGAAAGAACAAAAATTATAGTATTTTAACTGTCTTTGACCTATACTAACCAACCTTTAATTTTAGTTACGATCGTATAGACGAGCGAAATGAAAACCTGCAATGCTGAGGACGAGGGGATAAATGTGTATAATAAAGTTCAAATGTTTTCAACGGTTTTTCGCATTATTTACGTAACTGACTTGCAATAACTAGCCTTTATTTAACACTATTAGTAATAAAGTAAATTTGCTGACTTTTCAATGAAGATTTCTTCGTAATTACATATAGCCGAATCTTCTGAGAAACGAGGCCTTATTTGACTTCAGAATTCTTTTTTTCTTTTCAGGGTAAACACACTAGTAAAAAAAACGTTTGTTTGCAGGAGTCCTAATAGGTTTTATGAATGTTTTGATAGTATACCAAGAGTATTTTCGTAGATTCATTTTCGAAGCCAATAAACCCCGCACCTGTAAATTTACGAATATCTCTGGATAATTTGTAATCAGCGTTTTTTTCCTCAATTTAAGGTGAAAAGCTGTAACAGTGTAGTTACGATTAGCTAAAACCCTAACATACCACCTCCTTTTTTTCAAATTCAGAAAAAAATAAAGATCGTATTTTTGCGAGAATTAACAGTTTAAATGATCCACTTGAACGATAAAAATATATATTCAATCATTTACTTTAGAGATAAAACCAAAAAATAACGTATACAAAAAATGTTCGCAGTATTACAACAAACATGGCAAATTAAAAACATGCAAAAAAATTTCTTACGATTGCCTGACTCTCTACTTCATAATTTACTTCACCACCGCCTGCCAATATGCGCCACATCGACCGCCCCAATCCTGAGGGTTGCATTTTTAGTTACATTCTGATTAGTCATCGACTCGACGTATCCTACCGGCTGTAAAAATATTTTATTTTAAAAAAATAGCGAGTGTTTCAGTACTCGCCAGAGATGTGTAACATATAACCTCGGTAACGAGCACATTCATGTGCTCTCATATTTAAAGTTAACTTATAATTAGAGACCTGAAAAATTCGCGGTTTCATTTCGTGTTATGCTAAAAATAAAATGATTATACCTTAGTGCTGCTTCTGTCATTGGTTCACTGTTAATCTGGAGGACTGAGGGCCAATTAGAGACCCTCACTCGTAGAAGTGTCGAATCACAGGCCACCCAGTCGAGACGACTCACAAGTCAGCAGCCAATGAACAGTTGGCATTTGCCCGAGTGTGTAGAGGATATTGGAGTCTATCCTGGAGGTCATTGAACCCGCGAATTTTTCCTGTACCTATAATACGATACACGGACACGATATTTAATGTAGAATTCTTCGAAGTAATGCCGAATGTGATGAATATCCGCAAGTAGTGTTTTCAACTGTGTACATATTTTCCACTGTCACAAGCCACTACATTTCGCTGCAGCTACGGGAGCAGCTACGTAGACTGTTGAATCATACTGATTATCAGACCGAGAATTTTTAAACTGTATAACAAAACGGTTCCGATTAAAACTGGAAAAAAACTTTTAAAAAATAATATAAATACTAATCCTGGGCATTGGACCTGATTTTCGAAAAGCAAATTTATTATAACACTGCCCATATTGTTAAAAAATCAACAGGTTGTACTAGACAGTTTACATTGGACTTTGTGAACTTTGGTTGGCACCATCCTCCACGGATTGCATCACCGTGGTTACAAATTACCGTTCCATTCACGAAATTAACTCCCACAAAAAATGCCGTACACCCCGAGAACTAAGATGTGACATATATAATATTGTATGTATATATATACAATATGAATTTTATATAATATATATCATATTGTAATAAATATAATATTTAAAGCTACATTGTTCCAGATCTACATAAGTAGGGGCAAGCATTTTTCGCGAAAAGATCTGAGTACTTATTAGACTGCAAAAAGGTATACCCGCACCTGTAGTGTCTTACTTGTGATTGGCGGCCGTCTGCGAGAGAAGTCGTTACCCTGTTCGATAGAGCCACCCAGGACACGTTTACTTCCGCAATGAATCACTGTGATTGGTGTTGTTACAGTCGATATGTACCTGGGAGTAACTCACCCAATCACGAAACACAGGCGGCGTTACAGTATTTTAACTTTCATCTAGTCTCGGAATCTTTTCGCGAAATCTGTATGCCCCTATACATAACCTGTGTTTTGTTTAAAAAAAAAAAAAAAAAAAACTATGGTTGCAAAAGCCGGCAACGACCAAGTTAGCTTCTTTGAGAGCCAAAGATGTATGTCATGACGTCATACTTGTTAGCGTAATATATACTCGATATAGTGGTGTGTGTGTGTGTGTGTATATATATATATATATATATATATATATATATAAATCAGACGATGAACGAATTAATATTATTCAGGAGTCTTACTCAGGGTCAATGAATATTAAGTTTTTCCTCGTGACACCCATTGCGCATTAATCTCATCCCCTCCCCTTCCCCATCCCCTTCAATTTCCCCCCCCCCTTTTCTCTCTCCAGATCTCGCCGGCCACGCGTGGAGGCGCGCACGTGCACTTGTGGTCTGCCCAGCACGTGCTGACCTCTTCCCCCCTCCTCCGCCTCCCGCGCAAACTTCCCTGCTTCGCCGCGGTGATTGCGGCCAATCAGAGCGAGCGAGTGGATTACCTCTCCCGCAGCGAGCGGTTTTCCGGAGAGAGAAGGGGGAGTGGGGCTCTCAAGGCCACGCGGAGGGGGGAAACGAACGATCGAACGCGTGGCCAGTTTTTGAAGTGAAACTTCTTTGCTGAGAAGAAGGGGCTACAATTTTTCGAGCGTTACGAAAATTCCGATCGCGCGAGGGGAAGTAGTTAGGTGCGTGGTGGGGGAACCGGTAGAGGAGGAGAGTGCGTCAGCGGCGACGCCACTCCAACGCATGCGCTAGCGGTCGAATGGGAAGACAGGTACGTAGCGGAGCATGCTGTATGCCAGTTGTAGCGGCCGGAAGGGGAGACGGCAGGGGAGAGGTAGGAATGACGCAGCAGTGATGCTACGGGAATTATTTTTAACGCTGCTTCAGGTTTTGTCTACTCCTCAGGATTTTTTCTTTTAGTTTGAGATCATACCCGTATCTTTACTATTCTCAATTATTATCTCGGCTCCCGCGTCAAGAATAATTGCAGTGGATTCGAAGAGTGGGTACAGAATGCGCCGCGCTACTAGTCCACCCGCCTCACAGCAGCGTCGTGAGTGAGAGGTAGATACAGGCGCTGGCCGTGTATCTCTATTCACTGGTGGCTAACTTCTTAGAAGAAGACATCGAGAAGCTTGTGTCACGATATTTCAAATGCCTCGATCGTTTTGGCGATTATGTAGAAAAATAAGTACGACGCTGCTGTACTTTTAGTAATAAAATTTTTATGTTATGTAAAATTGTTTTTTTGATGTGACAACGTCTAATAAATCGATGAACGCCGGTTGCACACACGATAAAAAGTGTTCCGTTACGCTATGTACCGTTACGCATATTGTTCAGTTACGCTGTGTCCCGTTACGCTCATGGTACGCTTGCGCCGCATCTATCTCTCTTCCACTCGACTGCTTATAAAGTGAAGTGAAAAGTTAATGTGGTTTTCATTGCTCATTACAACAACAATTTTGGCAATAAAGGTTAATTATTCTTGCATTTTAAAAATCTGATTACTAGTATAATTTCAAGTATTTATTCTTTTATTATTTAAATTTAAATGATTCAATTTTATTCATAAAAGTATGCTGAGGTAGATTTTATCATACAAAAGATATAAAAATTTAAAAAAAATTTCTTCCTCAAAGAATATAATATTTTTAATGCCTAACTGGTTTGGTTGCAAAAACCTTTTACGGCTCAGTCTCAGACCGAATATGATATTTCCTTTTCTTCTGGATCAATCATTTCATCAAAGTTTTATGACGTTGTCACGTTAAACTATCGTCCGTAAACCGACTTTACAGACAACCAATTTTTTCACGTGACAACGTCTAATAAATCGATGAACGCTGGTTGCACGCACGAAATTGTCCCACTACGGATGTCCCACTACGGATGTCCCGATGTCCCACTACATGCGTGGCATCTCTCTGGTATGTTGCGGACGGTACAGAGAACTCGGCCGGCACGTGGCGGTGTACTGGTTCGAGGTTATAGTTGTGCACCGCGCCACGGGAGTATATTCGCAAGGAAATTGCGTTCTTACAAGTACGTATTATTTTAGTTACTAGTGTAAATCAGTATATTTAAACAGTGTTCAATGAGTATTGATTTAGCTGTGTAACTAAATATGTATTGCTGGTATGATACTTTTCACGCTTTAGTTTGACATTGGTAATTATTTGTCATGAGTTATTATCTGATCAACTAAATCACACACCGTATTATAGTTATGAGCCCACGAGCGTGTAAATATTTCGAGTCCAACAGAGAATATGCTAGTTAAAAGAAATTCAAACAAATATCGTGCGTGGAATATTATTCATTTAGACCATCTGAAACGATTATTCTCAAAATGGACTCGTGGTTGTGTGGTTAGCGTGGATGACTTTCAATCCAAAGTTTATCGGTTCGAATCTCGGCAGCTGTGGATTTTTTTTGTACTTGTATAAATAAATACGTCGCACGCAACATTTCAAAAGTAATAAATATATTTGAATTAATTAATAGTAATAAAAGTAAATTTAATAATTAAATTGTACATTTCATTTCACTCCTTTGTATCCATACAAAATAGTGTTAATTCAATAAAATTGATTCAATTTTATTCATAAAAGTATGCAGAGGTAGATTTTATCATACAAAAGATAGAAAATTTAAAAAAAAAATTATTCCTCAAAGAATATAATATTTTTAATGCCTAAATGGTTTGGTTGCAAAAACCTATTACGGCTCAGTCTCAGGCCGAATATGATATTTCCTTTTCTTCTGGATCAATAATTTCATCAATGTTTTGTTATGACGTCACGTTAAACTATCATCCGTAAACCGACTTTACAGACAACCAATTTTTTTTCTATTGGAATAGCTCGCGTGAAAAAAACTAAGTTTTCTTTTAAACTAAACTGTTTCCTGTGTGCCGCAAAAATTTTTACCAAAACAACAATACAATTTGGAAACTAACGCAGCGGTCCCGCAAGTAAGCAGCTATTTTCGCGCAGGTGTGTGGCAAGTTGCATGTTTTCAGGCGCAGGCTTGGAAAAGGACTTCCTGCGGTACAAGAGACGGCAAGCGTGTTTTCGTTCGGTTATTCAGCCACTGAAGCAAAAATTTGTCCATCTTTCTGTTTTCAAAAAGGAACGTCGTTAAATGTATAATAAAGAATACAATATAATATATAATTTAATTAAATGCGTGAAGGTAATACAGTGAAGTTTTTTTTTTTTTTTTTTTTTTTTTTAAAGAATTTCAACCGTGTAAATACTATCAATGTACATTATATTATAGTCGTAGTAAGTCAAACCTTAATATAATCTGTCTTATCAAAGACAAATTTTCAATATTAAGTTAAAAAAAAAATTGTTATGACGTAAACCTGTTTAAAAAATATTGCTTATTTCAGTTCCCATCTCTCCCCCTTAATTGTGTTTGGAGGATTAAGTTCTTATGATAATATTTTAATAAAAATCATCCAACTATTCTGGGAATAAATAAAATTACCTCTGAGAACCAAATTTTTAAATCTAAAAAAAGTCAGAATTTGAAAATGCTGTTCCTTAATTTAAATATTGTTTTAGGTATGAAGAACTGGTGTTTTAAATTGTAGTATAAATTTTGCAAAAAGCGAAAGTGTATAATTTGTAGTCAAAAGCTTAGTTTGGCTGGTAATTTTGTAAGCTGGTAGTATGTTACAGGCTTTTTTTTTAATTATCCTTAAAAACCACGAATGGTTATTGTTTTGACTAATTAAGGTCCCCGCCTACCCGGGCACACACGCGGTGCACATAGCTTCAGGAAAAACAACGCGATTTCAAAAGTACTTAAGATAACCGAATGAGGTCTGCTTACGAAAATCATTTAAGAGTTCTCTGAGGGCCGAAAAATACTTTTGATTTTGGATTAAGTTTTTAAACCGTTTTTTTATGAGTTAAAATGGCTAAAACGCGTGTTTTCAGGGTAATTTTTAGGCGTAAAACAAACAGTAAAGATTCTTGAAAGCACTTAAAGGACTTGCATTACAACTTTATCTTTATTTCTCGGCCATACAATGTTACGGTCACCGCTCAAATTTCACAGTTGTCCTGTTACGACGAGAAGACTGCGCGCCAGTCCAGAGGAGACACCGCGCTAGAAGCACCAGCGAGCGTCGCGCTTATCATCCCGCCTTGCCAGCACAGATACAGCCCTGACGAGGCGACTCTTGCTACTAGTGGGGGGACTCTTATTCGCGCAGTTCGAAGGCTTTGAACCGAACACCCGCATATATATATTTTTTTGTGCTCATCGATTTGAACGAATGAGCTTTCGCTGTCTATCGCGTGGGTTGAGATAAGGCAAGGCTGTTTGTTGACTCTTCCGATTAAACAGTGGAGTTATTGGTGTTCCTGGAAATGTTTGAGGACTTCCCCCACGTTCAGGGTATACCTATTAGCTTAATGTGGAGCTGACCATTTCATGGATGTTATTCCATGGAAATTCCAGCCTCATGGTCTCACTCCTAAATTGCAATACGGAGAAATACGGAGAAACATTTTGCCTGCTTTTGCCAGATTTACGCTATCCAACTTGTTTACATTATTGCTGATAATTATAAAAAGATTTTTATATTTTATTAATTTTGATACAGTATTTTGACGTTTCTAACATCATTCAACAGTGTTTTTTAAAGTATTGTTACAGTTGTATACATTATGAAAGAAAAATAATTTTAATTCTTAAAAAAATCATTATTTGACAGGAGAAACTATTTGTAACAGATGGTCACTGTTAGTAAACAAGACTTTTCATTAATAATATATATTATGGTCAAAAGAAGCTAAAAAAATTTATATTAAAATTATAACAGTTGAAGACAGTTTAAACAAAAATGGCACCTTTCAACTAATTTTTAAAAAAAGTATTTTTTCGATTTTATCAGTTGATGCACCTGAAGAAATAAACAAGAAAATGTATTTCCATAATCTTCATTACGAATTTTCCTTTTAATAGTAACTTTTTTATACATTTAATATTTTTTCTTCATTGCAGTATAATCTCTATTATCCGTGACCCGATTAACCGAGCATTCGGTTAACCAGGTTCTCAATTAAAAATTGAACTTTTTTTTGGGGGGGGGGGGGGATCAAAGTCCACGAGGCAATGGTAGCAGTGGACACACTTCTATGCGAAGGAAGATTTTAATTACCACCATATTATAGCTATAAGAAATATTTAAACAGAAATAAGAAATATTTTTTTCCAAAAGTGAAAGTCAAAATTGTGTAAGACTGGTTTACTAAAACGTAGCTAGTACGTACGTATGTACATATTTCCTGAATTGCGTGTGGATTCAAGGCAAGTTGTTCGTTGAATTGCACGTAACCTACGCAAAAAAATTGCGGAAAGTTCTATAATCCAAGATGGTGGAAAAAAAATGGCGGATCCGAAACGGCTGCCGGGGTCAAGGTAAAGGTTATTTAAGTTGGCCGCCGTGACGTCACAATCCAATCAGAATCCAGTCACAGGAGCCCCTTTTATATACTCCTTACCATGATAAGACTTCCGGAAAAGTCCTTCCTAGTTTTTTGATTCATTGTCCCTAGACCCCAAGCCCATTTTCAACTGAAAAATATATAAAAATAACACTTTTTATGTACATGAAAACTGCCTTTACTTTGATGCGAATAACTTCCAGACTGATCCATCAAGTTTATGTAGATATGAAAAATCTCGGTCTAGATCTTTAACGTAATCGGACAAGCAGAAATTAAATTTAATAAAAAATCACTATAACTTCCTTTGTTACAAACAGAATCTGATCTGTGTTAATCTGTGTTCGTTGTAGTGCCCCCAGTTTTATGTTCATTTAAGCCTCGAGTATTTTTATTTATTTTTTTTATAACGGAACGTGTAGTTGATTTTAAAAAAAATCGTGTGGGTGGATCTGATCTCTTAATATGTGTTCGTTGTAGTGCCCCCCAATTTTATGTTCATTTAGGCCTTGTGTTTTTATTTTTATAACAGAACGTGTAGTTGATTTTTTTTTTAAAAAAATCCGTGTGTGTTCTATGACGTTTATATTCTCGCGTGTTTACTGGGCAAATTTCACACTGCAACGGTCTTCGATGACCTCGAATACATTCCGGCACTCGGGCAGTTCGAACAATGCGCCCCCGTTCGGGATATTCGACTCGACTCGACTCGAATCAAGTTGTGCCGCAACTTGTTTCCGAACTGACGAACCGCTGAACGTTAACTTGTTTCTTCCCCTTCGTAAAAAGACGAAGAAGGGGTTGGGGGGGAAGGCCACCACTTGAAAGCAGGGCGAGTCTTATCCCATCTGGCATGGTTTCGGGTAGGTCAAAATCGTTCGTGACCGAAAAGGGGTTAGGGGTTGTAAGTTGCCGTGGCCAAGGAAGGAGTAGGGTAGCCGCATTTTGTAGTGGCAAGAAGGGGGGTTAAGGTCAATTTGTGAGACTTTCGTGGCTGCATGACCCAAATCTCTCTCTCTCCCTCCCTCCCTTTTCCCAAAACGAACCAAAAGGCAAACAAGAAGTTGTGGCGACGACCTATATTTCGCAGTTAACCCAGGACGATACATTGTCGTTTTGTGAAAGACATTTCCCGCGCGGTTCCAAATAAAATCTCTCGAGAGTAAACCAGCTGGAAAAAGAGAATAAAGATCCAATACGTTCCGAAACACCCCAAATTGTTATCTCGAATAAGAAATCAATCGACTGGAAATACGTGTTCGCGTTATTTTATTTTGACCTTAATCTAGTTCCTGCTGAATCTTCTTCAAACTTTTTTTTTTAGATATGTAACATCTTAGCTCTCGGTATACGCCAATGGAACGGAAGTGTGTAACCACGGTGCTGCTATCTGGGGCGTACGGTGCAAAAGAAAGTTCACAAAGCCAAAGAGAAACTTTGCTAAATCAAATGTAACAAAATAACTTTATTATTAATTTCTTATGTATGTAACATCTTAGCTCTCGGTATACGCCAATGGAACGGAAGTGTGTAACCACGGTGCTGCTATCTGGGGCGTACGGTGCAAAGCAAAGTTCACAAAGCCAAAGAGAAACTTTGCTAAATCAAATTTAACACAATCACTTGATTATTAATTTCTTATGTATGTAACATCTTAGCTATCGGTATACGCCAATGGAACGGAAGTGTGTAACCATGGTGCTGCTATCTGGGGCGTATCGTGCAAAGCAAAGTTCACAAAGCCAAAGAGAAACTTTGCTAAATCAAATTTAACACAATCACTTGATTATTAATTTCTTATGTCTGAATGGTATTAAAGATTAAAATGTTTTTTTGGCTACTAGGTGAATTTGTAAAATAAAAATTGAAATACCTAAAGAATTAGGTCTTAAAATTTTAAAAATGAAATTCGATCAACGAAAAATAATTGCACGCTTATTCTAAAGTCTATGTGTTACATTTAACTTAGCAATGTGTTCATTGTGTAAACTGCACAAGATTTTTTCACACAACTAATACCATTTTTCCTCTAACATGTAGATACGTAGAAAAATTTATCGGCATACAGCGGGAAAATTTCTTTCTAAATTTCCCTCGTTCATGCTGAACAAGTACAAGATGTTTCCTTCATTTGCAACACGGTATTATAAACAATATTATGTTGTTCCACGTTGTTTTGCAGTATCTTACCGTTTTGCAAGCTCAGAGCTTAAATAAATAGCTACGATCTGATGATAAACTATGAAGATGTAACGGCTGTTTAGTTTCGCCATGTTGTTTGTCTGAAAAGCCCGGGAGGTGTAGGCAGTAGGGATGAGGTGGGGAATCGCTAGGAGAAGCCTAAGATGTACATCAAGTTCTGTCCCTGCACGAACACGCCCGAATATTCACCTTCGGCCAACCTCGGGATTTGTTTTATTTTTTGCGCAGGAAAAAATGAATTCAAATATTAAAAGTGGTCGGTTAGGTTAGCTACATTATAACACTTTAAAACACTATGGACGGTTAGTTAGGTTAGTATAGCTACATTAAAACAAACAGAGAAATATAAATATATATTTTTTTCTTTTTTTTCTTTTTTTTCCTAACCTAACTAAAACTAAGTGTATTTTGGAGGGGTCCGGGTTAGGGAGGGACCTAAGTGCGTCTCAGGCCGAAGCCTATACGCCTAGTCATGCTGGGATTAGCCATGCAGGGAGAGGGTCGCATGCATCATGTGCTATGGCCTCGTGGGTGTGTGGTTAGCGTACCTAACTCATAATCTATAAATAAATAGATAAATATATATATATATATAAAATGACCCCGAGGTTGGCCGAAGGTGAATATTCGGGCGTGTTCGGGCAGGGACAGAACTTGAAGTACATCTTAGGTTTCCCGAATCGCTAGACCCTAACATTAGTAAAGGAAAGGACCCTCGGAAAGCCGAGGCCGTACAGGAAGCTACGCTATGTTCGCCATGTTCGCTGCGCCAGGCGGCCAGAACAGGACAGTCCAGTTCGCGATGTCGGAGAGACGCATGCCGTGGGATTACAGTGATGATTCCGACGATGAAGACATTCTGCTGGCTCTCACAGTACATGAACGTGAAAAAAAAATTGGTTGTCTGTAAAGTCGGTTTACGGACGATAGTTTAACGTGACAACGTCATAACAAAAAATTGATGAATGATTGCATACTTTTCTGAATAAATTTGAATCATTTTAATTGAATTATCACTATTTTGTATGGATACAAAGAAGGAGTGAAATGAAAGCTACAATTTAATTGATAAATTTACTTTTATTCGCACTCATTAATTCAGATATGTTTATTACTTTAACGAAGAGATTATTTTAACTATAACTTTTATACATGTTTACTATTTTACTTCTTCCAATCTGTGTTATTCTGTTAAGGATAGGACGATGATAGGAAAAGTAGGAAACGAATGGGAGTGTTTCAAGTTTAATGTGCCTCGAAAAATGTCGAATCGATGTTTGTTCCAATCGAGTGGAAGAGAGATAGATGAGGCGCAAGCGTACAATGAGCGTAACGGGGCAACATCGTAACGGGACAATGCGCGTAACGTGACAATGAGTAATCCTTTTTCGTGCGTGCAGCCGGCGTTCATCGATTTATTAGACGTTGTCACGTCAAAAGTATGCAATTTTTCATCAATGTTTTCTGATGACGTTATCACCTGAAATTATCGTCCGTAAACCGACATTACAGACAAACACCCCCCCCCCCCCGCTTTTTTTTTAATTGCCTCCCGCTGAGGAAGCAATTTTAAAGACGTATTCATGTTAAACCCCAGGCACCAGTCTGTGGCGCATACGGCACTAGACGGCCCTGCAGTGCGCATATGCATGGCCGTGGCGCATACAGCACGAGACGGCCCTGCAGTGCGCATATGCACGGCGGGGGGGAAGCGAACAGGTGGATGACTGCTCCGGCGGGCGTTATCGAGCGACCTAGATAACCGCAAACGAAGCTTGCCACATTAGAACGCTCGCTTCTGCGATAGTGGACGGGCGAGGTTATACTGAACGAGGCTCTGATGTTCGTCCGGCAGATCTTAGGTTTTTATGGTGCTTCCCACGGCTAAAATACGTTTGGAGTTCCAGCCCAACAACTCTTTTGTTTTTTTTAATATTATAGAACTGGAACACCAAGTGTTTATATATATATATATATATATATATATGTGTGTATATATATATATATATATATATATTATATAAACGAAAACTGCAATGATTAAGAGATGGGCGTTCGAGGGCATTTTGACGTGACAACGTCTAATAAATCGATGAACGCCGGCTGCACGCAGAAAAATGGGTCCCGTAACGAACATTGTCCCACTACGGATGTCCCACTACCGATGTGTCCTGTTATGCTCATTGTACGCACGCGTGGCATCTCTCTTCCACTCGAGTGGAACAACCATCGATTTGACTTTCCAATCATTTTTTCGTCGTTTGAATTATTAATATTATGTAATTTAACGATCGTCCACAGATTTTCAGCACAATCGGTACGGTTATTTAAAAGTAATGTTGAATATTCAAATACGTTTTTAACGATCAATGGTGTTTTACAGTTACACATAATAATTCAAATTACACTCGGGATCTTTTGCAAAATGTTAAAAAAATATTGTAACACATTAGGTATAAATAAGTTTGGTGTATTTGGGATGCGTATTTGTTATAAAATCATGTTATAGAAACGGGTGGACTACATACGTTTTTAAAACTTCCACAACACAAAACAAAATCTTTATAAATATATATATAACAACTGAAACAATTGTTTCCAATATGGCCTCGTGGCCCTGCGGTTAGCATCGCTAGGTTGACGGATCGAATCCCGGCAGCTGCGATACCTTCATTTTTGTACTTGTAAAAATAAATACGGCGCGCGTGACACTACAAAAGTAATAAATATATTTGAATTAATGAATGCAAATAAAAGTAAATTTATCAATTGAATTGTAGATTTCATTTCACTCCTTTGTATCCATACAAAATAGTGATAATTCAATAAAAAAATTATTCAATTTTATTTATAAAAATATGCAGAGGTAGATTTTATCATACAAAAGAAAGAAAAATTAAAAAAAATTCTTCCGGATAGTTAGTTAACCTCAATTATATTGGAGCACTTGAAAAAGAATAAAGACACAATTTTGTTTTACTAATATTTACGAATAGTAAATAATATTAATCAAAATATTCAATTTAAATCACTACTGAATGTAATTTATTAGCACATATATAATTCGCACTTGTATGAAACTAAAACACGTGTTGTGAATGTAGAAACAAGAAACACGTGGATAAATATTATAAATATGAAAACAGTGATCAGAGGCGACAAGTGTGCCAACATGCGCGACTAATAGAGGTTCTATTTCTATATTGTTGGTAGCTTTTTTTCGAGACTTACTGAGCGGTTTAGCGGGCAGCTTCAACCTGTTAATTTTGTGTTACAGTGATGCGCGCGCGTCTTAAAATTTCACTCTCGTCATATTTTCATAACGCGCCTAAAGAAGTATAACTTCAAAAAATACTATGTACGCTGGAGTATTTTTACTCTGGCAACACAAGGTGTTTCGAATATCCGTACATTTTAGAATAATTTTCTATCCCTCTAGGTTGTGAAATTTCACTTCTAACGCGAGTGAAGATCACACCACCATTTTTTTTTTTTTTTTTTTTTTTTTAGTGAAAACTTCTATAGGAAGGTTTGGATAGGGAGTAAATTCATTTAAGTCGTCATCGACATGGTCACGTGACGTGTTAACGATAACACTATATCTGTTCCTATTAGTGTTCAAATTGTGTTTTGTTTGTTCAATTTTTATTTTAAATCTTAAGCATACGATTACTGTGCAGTAATAAGTGAGTATAAAATATATTAATATTCTTATATAGGTATATGTATAGTTTGAATAATGAAGAAAACGGAGTCTTTGTAGCAATATAACCTAAAAATTAAGAACATCATTATTTATTTTTTTAATACATACAATTACTATGCAATGCGTATTTTATAGTAGTTTAGGAGTTATTTTACTAACGTGATAAAACAAATTTGTTTTGTGATAATATTTTATCGTAATAATTTCGAAAAGGTCTCAGATTTTTTATAAAAATGAAATATTTTCTTATGTTACACGAATATATTTTACAAATTTATTATTTCTTATTTCAAATTATATTTGTATTTTCCTAATTCTATTATTAATATTAATAATAGTTACTTTGATTTACCAGTTTTGATTTAAGATCAAACAATTAATTTGGATATCCAAAAATAACAACTGTTTGTTTATAGTTTTTAAGTTTTCACTTCTGTCAGCAGTCCTTGTGACTGCTTCGAAAAAAAAATTGGTTGTCTGTAAAGTCGGTTTACGGACGATAGTTTAACGTGACGTCATAACAAAACATTGATGAAATGATTGCATACTTTATGAATAAAATTGAATATTTTTTATTTTAATAATAACAAAATAAATACTTGAAATAATACTAGTAATCAGATTTTTAAAATGCAAGAATAATTAACCTTTATTGCCGAAATTGTTGTTGTAATAAGCAATGAAAACCACATTAACTTTTCACTTCACTTTATAAACAGTCGAGTGGAAGAGAGATAGATGCGGCGCAAGCGTACAATCAGCGTAACGGAACAGTGTGCGTAACGGGACATTTTTTCCGTGCGTGTAGCCGGCGTTCATCGATTTATTAGACGTTGTCACGTCAAAAAAAAAATGTTTCCCGGTCGTTTTACACAACTGCGCATGGGTCAAGCGGTTTTGTTTGCGTTCGCGAGTGATAATAGTCTACACCTAGTTGGCGACCCACGCGTCGTTTCGGAACGCGCGTGTGTGTGCGTGAGTGTGCACTGAATCCGCCCACGGCTCGCGACCCGACCCGTTTCTACCATTCGTCTCTCTATTCCCGGGTGTCTCTCTCTCTCTCTCTCTCTCTCTCTCTCACTCTCACTCTCACTCACTCACACACCACGTCCCCTGAAGGCTTGCAGGTCCGTACTAACCAACCCCCCACCCCCTCACGTTTCTCTCTCTAACCCCCTCCCCCCATTTTATTTTTCCTTTCCGTTCAAAAACCACTTCCCCCGAAGCGCGATAGCGTAGTATATATACCCGAGCGCGTAGCGTAGTATACGTCTTTTCCACGCAGAACGAGAGCGGAAATTAAAAAAAAAAAGGACGGAAAAAACTCCGCGAATGTAGACCAACACTTTTTTTGTTTTGTTTTTCCTTTTTTCGCGTACGTGTTCATTCCACGTCGAATATTTTACAAGAGAGGGGATTTCGTTCCGGAAAAAAAAAACCGGTAGTTATGTAAACCGACGAACCACCGGATTTTCATTCACTCGCGAGATGTTCATTCCACGAGAAAAAAAAATTCAAACAGATAATTTTTTATTGAATAACATATATATTGGGTTGGTAAAATTGGCTTCCAGTTAAACGAGCATCTGAAGCTTTGTTCACTAGCAAGAATTCTGTTCATTCAACATATTTTTTTTTGTAAACCGTACGGAAACATTAATGTAAAATTTACAAACATGTTGTGAATTTGTAAATTTAATTGGAAACAACTGTATCACGGATTCTTTGTGTTGTCCCAGTACCTCCAATAGTTAAAGGTATTTGTAAACCGTTAGCTTTCCAGTTGCGTCAATTTTCATAAGAAATACTCAGTATTAACTAGAAAACGTATTTCATACATGCAAAATTAACCATAGCCATGTGTTTAATGAAGTTACACTATCTTTCTTGTAGTATTACAAACTATTTCTAAAATTTTTTTTTTCCAAAGAAATCCTTTTAAAAAAATTTTTAAAAAATTTCTGTGTATGGTTGTTGGTTTAAAAAACTATTTTTCACTAATGTTTTATGTGTGGAATCGATACATTTTGACGAGAGCTGACGATTGAAACTTAAATGAACGTCGTATCTTCTCCGAGTTAAAAGTTATACTAAATGGAAATCTCCAAACGCAGCAAAATGACCTCAAAATGGTGACGCTTCCCCCTCCACCGCACACGATGCTTCACAGTCCTCACTTAGCGTAACGAATTCTTTAATCCTTGAGCTATCCAATGGTTTGATTAAATTTTGGTCCGAGATGAAAGATATGTAGCTACAACACCAAACTGTATCCCCCGATTTTATCATCATTCGGTTTTTGAATTGCCTCCCACTATGGAAGCAATTTTAAAGACGTATTCAGGTCAAAAAATGGGGATGTGTACATTTTCCAATTAAATAAACATCATTTCTGTAAGCCCCTTCAAAACTGATACATACGTTTTGCCCCATCCTGTATTAAAACGATACGTGGTTCGTGTTGGGCATAGCGTGTGCTATTTGTCGAAAATACGTTACAACATCGCCAGGTTTTCACTCAAAATCCTTGTGTTGTCCGCTATCAGTCTCTTAGTGTGTTTTATATAGTATTTCTCTCGCATTGTTTGCATTGAAGAGTAAATGGTGCCCACTTTGCCAGACTGATAGTCCCGGCTAGTTAACATTAACAACATTATATAATTGATATCATCGTTAGTTTATTATAATTAGCTTTAAATATTTTATTCAATTTTGCCCATTGTTACTTTTTCTCTACATAATATTGTATACTGAGAGTATGATTACAGTTGTAGTCATACTGAAAGAAAATAAGTCAATGCTTAAATAACAATTGTTAGTTAACAGGAGGAAACTATTTGTAACGATCGGTCCTTTTAATAACAAATAATTCCATTAAATGATGTGCTATGCTCGAACACAATCAAATTTTATTTTATTGAAAGAATTAAAATATATTTTTTTTGACAAAAACGACTGAAACAAAGAGAAATAAAAATTTAAATCATCAGACGATGCTCTTTACGAAACACAACAAGAAAATTTATTTTCGAAAGTCTCATTCCAATTAATTTTAAATAAAAAGTTACAGATGCATGTTGAAATATTTTTATTCCGTTATAAAGTTGTGTCTATGAAATTACGTGCTCTGTGGCGTATATCTGGCAACAGAGCACAGCGAAGAAAGGACAGCGATAGTGGGGAAGCCATGATTTCACAGACGAGAGAGCCACACCCGAAGTTCCCCGAAGTTCATGCTCGCTTTATTTTTCCGTTCTATCTCATTGTATAAACCGGTGTGGCATTAAATTTTGCGGTCGATTAGGATAGGTTAGCTACATTATAAATACCTACTTTAAAACATTGTGCATGGTTGGTTATATTAGGTAAGTTTAGCTACATTTAAAATACTGTAAAATCATTTTATGGTTGCTTAGCAAATAACTTTATATGTAGCTATCCAGGCCTAGGAAACCGTTTACATGATTTCACAGTATCTTTAATGTAGCTATCCTAACCAAATCAACCGTCCACAATGTTTTAAAGTATTTATAATGTAGCTAACCTAACCTAATTGACCATTAGTTATCATGAGCTGTATATTTATTTATTTACAATGAACAAAAAAAAACCGAAGATGCACGATCGGGAGTTTGGCTCTCTCGTCTGTGAAAAGAAGGCTTCCGGCGATAGTGCCTGAAGTTCAGTGGAAAAAGACGTTAAAGCGCGCACTGCAAACTTGGGACGACACATCCTGTACCAAGTCCAGACGAAAGAGCAGGTTCATTTGGTTCCAGCCTGGAATCAATGTGTGTGAAAGTGCAGTGTCACCATCCACGCGGTGGGCTTCCAGTTTTTATCTCCAAAGTGTTGAGTGTTTATGACTTCTGGATAACAGACTTCCCGTTATCAGCCGGGTTATTAGGTGTTAGCAGGTGATTCGGCGTTATTAATATATTTTTTTTTTCACTTTGGCAACAGGAGTCATGCTTAAGAGGAATCGTTACCCGCAAAAAAAAAAAGGTAAAAGGTCTGTAAAGTCGGTTTACGGACGATAGTTTAACGTGACAACGTCATAACAAAACATTGATGAAATGATTGCATACTTGTATGAATAAAATTGAATCATTTTTATTGAATTATTACTTTTTTGTATGGATACAAAGAAGGAATGAAATGAAATCTACAATTTAATTGATAAATTTACTTTTATTTGCACTCATTAATTCAAATATGTTTAGTTCTTTAACGAACAGATTATTTTAAGTATAAATTTTATACATGTTTTCTATTTAACTTCTTCTAATATGTGTTATTCTGTTAAGGATAGGACGATGATAGGAAAAGTAGGAAACGAATGGGAGTGTTTCAAGTTTAATGTGCCTCGAAAAAGTCAAATCGATGGTTCTTCCAATCGATTGGAAGAGAGATAGATGCGGCGAAAGCGTACAATGAGCAAAATGGGACACCGCGTAACGGGACAATGTTCGTAACGGGACACTTTTTCGTGCGTGCATCCGGCGTTCATTGATTTATTAGACGTCACGTCAAAAAAAATTCTACTCCAGGTTCGCGGCAAACTATCAACCACTGGTCTCCATTTTGAAGGAGAAATGATTGTACCCGAAATATGCCATCTTGGTTTCAAAAAAATTTTAAGTCTGTTAATTTTTTTCCCCCGTTTAGTTTTGGAAATTTGGCCGTGATCTATTACACGGGAACGGCTAAAATTTATGACGGACAGAAAGTCAGTTAGTGCCAAAGTGGTATGGATCCCCCCTGTTATCTTGGATACCTTGTTGCGTGCCCTGAAATTTTAATATTTAGGTTTCAGTCAAAAATAAACATCTACATGAAAACACGAGAACAACTACTTTTGAATCAGTAAACACTGCAGTGTTAAGATTTTTATTTTAAATTTTAATCAAGCTGTTATCGTTTTGCTGAATAGTACCGTTGAATATATACATTATATTTATTCAATGATAGTAACTTGTGTTGGATCACACACTTATCGAAATTTTTCTACTCTATTGTAACAAAATTTGAAATAAATATGAAAACCTTGATAATCGATAAATATTGGTCAGATGTTTCGTAGCATACGCTGTGCCATGATATAATTTTTTTTTTTCATTTAGTCACCCTTAGCTGGCGTTCATGCTTCTGATTTACCTTTCAAAATGTTCGTATGAAATGTTTTAAAATTAATTTTGCTGTTGGGGATTTAATAATGATAAATCTGAGAAGCATTTGTAAGAAATTTCTTAGCGTGAATCATATAAAAAGAAATTAAAACAATCGCGGTTGTGAAAACGGTTACATTCTATTCCATTTATTTATCATATTAATTTTTTTTCTATAATTATTGCAAAGCAACCTAGTATAAGCTGTCATGAGCGTATTTTCATGAAAATGGCGTTTTATTTAACGAGACTGATATTCTTTCTAACCGCTGTCAATGAATGAAAAATTAAATTGTTTACGCTGAGCTGTTTGGTCTGGAAGGGAATATTTCTACTGTTTGCAGTTTAGTGTATTTTTTTTTTCGAGATGGAAGTAGACGATTTATCAAATAAACGATAGCAAGTCAAACCAAACAATTTAGCATGGAAGCTCTGTTGCAAGCAGCATCAAACTATTTGCAATTGCAAGACGGTGAGTTAAACGTAAAATATTTTTATTTCATGAAAAACTGTTGAAAGAAAGATGGCGTCTTTCGATTCGTATGTCGATCTTATCTGCTGGCTGTTTTCCAGGCAGATTCTGGCTAGGGGTTCTTACCGCGCAATTATGGTGGCCGACTGATAAGATTAAATTGCTTGGTGAAATTGTAAGATGGTAAGGTCTAATTCCCGTTAATTGTCAAATATTGTTACTGTACTTTTATTTATTTATTCAATTTTTGTTCTGTAGATCCCATATGTAGGTAAGGACTCCGGGATATAGAACAAGTCAATTAATACAAATATATAAATATATACAAACAAACTGTACAACTACAAAAACTAAATATTACAGAGTACTTTTACATTTCAAAAGTAAGAGGGATTTAAAAAAACGTGGGTACATAAGAAATTCTATAAACTCAAGTCTAAGGCTCAGAGCGAAGCGTTAGTTTACAAAACTCAAAATTTTTCTCCTCGTTTTGTGATGTATTTAAATAAAATTTACCAGAGTTTAGTTTTCTTATCTGTTATTAGGTCAAAGAATTCTATCAGAGAGTAGTAAGGATGTTCTAACAGAACTTGTTTGATTGTTCTTTTGAATATAGGTAAATCGGTTGATTTTGTGACTGTTACTGTTGAAAGCAATATGGCGTCTTTGGATTCCTACGCCAATTTTTGTTTCGACGGCTGTTTCCAGGCAGATTCCGGGGAGAGAGTGTGTTATCACTACAGTGCCGAAGGCCGGCTGATAAAGGCGCTCGGCGCGTGATAGCCAGGTGTTGTTGCCTCCTGCGGCCGCGCAATTAGGCGACCGCCGATAATTGCCGACGTGTTGTTGCGAACCGGCGCGGGGGTTCATTAGCGTCTGCCGCACGCGCCGGGCGCTTCGAGACTTCTGTTTATCGACTAGCAATACAATCGATTGTAGGAGAAAAAAAATAATAATCGTGAGCCGGAACAGATGTTTTCCTCTTCTTTCGCATGCACACGCTTACGTAACGAGGAAATTTTCTTGTCGAAATTTTGAACAAACCTTTTTTTTTTTTACCGGAAATAATTTAACGTATACCAAATCGGCTTACGCACGGAAAACAAAACCCCTTACAACTGTAGACTACGTCGGATGCCTATTTTCAAGTCGTTTTCCGCGTATGGTACTTGTTTTTTTTTTTCAAAGCTCTTCAAGAAAAAAAGGGGGATGGGGTATTTTGCATGGTCTTTATCTTGAGAATCTTTCAAACCGAATATCAAGAACAACGAACTCAATGGGGGTGCATTGAACTTTGTTTTCCACTCTTTTAAGAGTTTTTTTGGAGGGGGGGGGGGAAGGGAAGGGGTAGGGTTAGGCGTTTGCCACTTAGAATCTCATGGCTGCAAGCCTCAGGAAGAAAAAGACCGAATTACCACTCACCGCCTTGCACGTAAAGGTGACATGGCACTTAAATGTCAGTGCGGGTTTAGCTCTTAAAGCGGTTCTTCCAATCCATCCGATTTGTAACAGTAGGCCTAACAAGCTGATCTCTTAAGAGGTTGGTGTCTTACATCATTTTGGTTTTTCAGTTTCTTGTATTTTGCTTTTGTTTTTAAATATTTTTCAATAAACAACGTTTAGTTATTGATTTAAAACAATGGAATTTTTGTTTTCAATGTGCCTGAAACATTTTATTTTTTGAAGTAAAATTTTGGAATGATAATTTCTGAAATGCTTTTTTTCCTGGTGTATTTCATCAAGATAATTTTCATTATTCATTTCAAAATTTCAAAATATATTTATAATTTCAAATTAAAACTTTTAGCTATTTTGAGCATAGCACATATTTTTACGAAATGCCTTTGTTATTAATAGTGACGAAACACTGCAAATAGTTTCTCCTTTGAAATAATAATTGGTTTTGAGCATTGAAAATTATTTTGTCAGAATTACTACAACTGTGATGATACTGTCAATAGACTCAAATTTATAGTCTTGAAAATCAACAAAAAATAAAATAATTTTTTTTATATAATTTAGGATGGTATACAAAACAAAATTTTTAATTTTAACTAGCCAGGTATAATAAATCTAGTAACAATGTTCGCCATTTATTCTGTACTGAAATCTAAACGTGGGACAGGCTATAGTGTTCGGAACTATAAACCCGCTGGAGATACATGGTGTATTCACATGCCCTTGTGCGCATAGCAAACAGCATACAAATGACGAATGTCACTGAGGGGAAACATCACTGCTATCTGGCGGCGAAACATTTAAGTGTGCCAGAAATTTTAACACTGAACCTGTGGTAGAAGGGATTTTTGGTGTTAGGTTTTAGTTCCAATTATATAAATTCAGTTTATCAATGAACATAAGCGTATCATTCAACAAATAATACAGTAAAATGATTCTTAATACTTACTTTGTCTACATAATAACATTTTGACTGTTACATATGATTCATCTTAAATTTTTAATATTTTTTGTCTAACGTGTTCAGGGCAGAGTTACTCGTAACACAATAATTCATAGAGTAAAAAATGTGTGTTTTAAAAATCAACTAAGCCAATCTCAGTCATTTAAAAGTGAATTAGTAAGAGATGTAAGATCCAACAGATTAAATTATAATTTTTTTCCCTTTATTTATTTGGCACGTTCTTCGTGCTAAATCCAGTGAAATTATTATTATATAAATTAAGATATTTTTTAGGTTTTCCGCCATAATGGGTTTCCTTGCCATCAAAGTTCTCAATGTGCTGCTGTATTCTTACACAAACGTTACCTGGAAGTGCGTTTCCACTTCTAGATTTTCTCCTCATATCTAAAGGGCTTTTGTGAAGGACAGAACATTTATTTATTCTTTTGACTCTATTGTCAGAAATTTGAAACACTTTCAAGAAAACACCTCTACAAACTTGAGTAAGAACACCATTTACTTTCAAGTTATACTTGTATGAATGGGATTTTCGGTTTGCCAAGTCACCAGTAGGCACGTCAGGGTTTTCTTGAGCTTGCACGTTATTTTCATTAGGGCTGCAGTTTTTGCGTCTACGTTTCACAGGCATAACCTCCATTAATTTTTGTGAATTGAGTATGTTCATTAGTCTCGTGATTTTAGTCGCGTTTCGGCGATGTATGGTGTATTGAATTTCTTTTCGGTGTTATTTCTGTTTTATCGCAGTTCACCACGAAAATCTTGTCCCTAAAGATTGACATTTATAGGTTTTTTTTTTATAAACGTTAACTTAAAACTTGTCGCATTGGTAAAACTATTTGTGAACAAGCAAGTGTCGGATCCTTTAGCTGCAGGGCAAGAAACCTCGCGATGAGACATTTCCCGCTTCATGAAAAAAAAATACTTTTGTTAGCATTTTAAATGACAAGTAGTATTTTATGTTAGTGTTCGTAGAGGTCTTGATTTTCTGTAAAAGTACCCAAACGTACAGACGGGAACGTTTAATCGATACGTGCAAACCATAAATTATTACGAGTAATTCAGAACATAGGCTAGAGCTCACAACCCATTTAGTTAGCTAAATTTTTTGCTGTAGCAAAGTTCACGCTAACTTGTAGAGTGTCAAAAACACCCTTCAAAATATCTTTAATTCTTATTACTTGTATCACAATACATTCCCAGAAAACAATTCCGGAATAATTTTGGAGTAATTTTGCAGCGACAAATCATGACCAAAAGAAAAATATGTTAAAAATCAAATTAAAATCATGAGGGGGGAGAATATAATGAGCGAGTGTTTCAGTGCTCGCCACAGATGCGTAAGCATCTAACCTTGGTAACGATCAAATTCACGCTTTCTCACGTTGTTCATGTTAAAAAAAAAAATGGTTGTCTGTAAAGTCGGTTTACGGACGATAGTTTAAAGTGAAAACGTCATAACAAAACATTGATGAAATGATTGCATACTTTTATGAATAAAATTGAATCAATTTTATTGAATTATCACTATTTTGTATGGATACAAAGGAGTGAATTGAAAACTACAATTTAATTGATAAATTTACTTTTATTTGCACTCATTAATTCAATTATGTTTATTACTTTAACGAAGAGATTATTTTAACTATAACTTTTATACATGTTTGGCTATTTAACTTCTTCCAATCTGTTTTATTCTGTTAAGGATAGGACGACGATAGGAAAAGTAGGAAACGAATGGGAGTGTTTCAAGTTTAATGTGCCTCGAAAAAGTCAAATCGATGGTTGTTCCAATCGAGTGGAAGAGAGATAGATGCGGCGCAAGCGTACAATGAGCGTAACGGGACAATGTGTGTAACGGGACACTTTTCGTGCGTGCATTCGGCGTTCATCGATTTATTAGACGTTGTCATGTCAAAAAAAAATTATAATACGAAGCTCTGATACGAATTTTAAAGTAGAATTCTTCAAAAAAATGCCAAGCCTGGTAAATAAAGTATCCGCTTTTCGAATACCAGAATTTATGGATGTGAATCACACACGTCATAATTTCTGCGCCCTTCGCTAGAAATTTGCTGCTTGAATCGATACCGTAGCTTGCCACTTGCATACGCAGACAGCAATTAGCAGAACCCAAACAGCCTGAAATGTCAAGCTATTAGAAACGTTTTCGATAAAATCCAGGGTTTTGGCCTTTTTTTTTCGACAAAGAATTAAAAAAAAAAATTAAGCACATCTTGTTCAAAATGTTCACTTAACAGTTAAAACTATAACGTTTTCCGCACACTTAAAAGTTACACTTACGATATGTGGTATTACTAAAATATTAACGTCAGACATTTTAAACCACATATTATCACACTAAGTATATGCTTGTAAAGTTTTTTTTTTTTTTTGCTTAAACTACTGAACTCAATCTGTATATTCTTCCCACAAACAAACCTCAACTTTATTGAGCTAATTCAACATTATTATAATGTTAAAATTCCAGTAACAAGATTTTAACTACTTTCCCGGAAGTTACCCAGCACACGCTCCACCACTGTCCTACTTTTTTTTTGACGTGACGACGTCTAATAAATCGATGAACGCCGGCTGCACGCACGAAAAAGTGTCCCGTTACGCACATTGTTCCGTTAAACTGTGTCCCGTTACGCTCTTTGTACGCTTGCGCCGCATTTATCTCTCTTCCACTCGACTGTTTATAAAGTGAAGTGAAAAGTTAATGTGGTTTTCATCGCTTATTACAACAACAGTTTCGGCAATAAAGGTTAATTATTCTTGCATTTTAAAAATCTGATTACTACTATAATTTCAAGTATTTATTATTTTATTATTTAAATAAAAATTATTCAATTTTATTAATAAAGTATGCAATTATTTCATCAATGTTTTGTTATGACGTTGTCACGTTAAACTACCGTCCGTAAACCGACTTTACAGACAACCAATTTTTTTTAGAGAGTGGCACACTGGTAAGTTTGACGGTCACCAGTTTGCCAATTATCTCCCTCCCGTGTCATTGTGATATTGTAGTTGTAGTTGTTGGTGTATGGGTTAGCGTCAAAGAGACGATTAGTACAACAGAAATTACATGATGTCTTACCCGGGATTCGAACCCAGAGCCCCCGCACTGTAGCCCAGTGCGTTGCCGACTATGCTACGGAGGTCGACTCAACCCTACTAAGCCGGGAAGCTTATGATGTACATTCTATATTGCACAGGCCCGAATACTCACGTTGGCAAGCCTTCTTTTCACAGACGAGAGAGCCAAACCCGAAGTTCCTCGAAGTTAATGCCCGCTTTTTTTTTTCCGTTCTATCTCATTGTATAAACCGGTGTGGCATTAAATTTTGCTGTCGATTAAGATAGGTTAGCTACATTATAAATACTTTAAAACATTGTGGGAGGTTGGTTTTATTAGGTAAGTATAGCTACATTAAAAATACTGTAAAATCATTTTATGGTTGCTTAGCAAATAACTTTTTAATATGTAGCTATCCATGGCTAGGAAACCGTTTACATGATTTCACAGTATCTTTAATTAATGTAGCTATCCTAACCAAATCAACCGTCCACGATGTTTTAAAGTATTTATAATGTAGCTAACCTAACCTAAAAGACCATTAGTTATCATGAGTTGTATATTTATTTACAATGAACAAATCGATCGGGCATTTGGCACTCTCGTCTGTGAAAATAAGTCTTGCCAACGTGAGTATTCGGGTCTGTGCTATATAGAATGTACATCATAGGCTTCCCTACTAAACCTCTTGAGAATTTGGAATGCGAATATGTATTATTACCATTGTAATGCAAATCGTTTTAGGTATTTTAAAAATTGAGATCACTTTTTGCCATGACTATTTTTCATTTACCAAATATATTCCAGGGTAGTTTCATTTGGCACGCCAATACGTTTATTGTGTCCCCTGTTGTTGACGAAAGTGACTATACACGGGTTCATGTTGGTACACGTGGGTCCGCCGTCTTTGTGCCGCATTTCCGTTCGTCGACTTCCCATTACGTTTTTTTTTTTTTTTTTTTTTTTTTTCGCGCGGATTGCTGCTACTGATTGCCGCATACCGAGAGATGGGATGTTTACGCGTAGAAAACTTATGACTCAAGACCGGAAAAATACGCGGATTCATTTCACGACAGCCTAAAATTCATATAGTTACGCCTCAGTGCTGCCCTCTGCTATTGGCTCACAACTCACCTGGATGACTCCGGGCCAGTGAGAAACACTCAACCGAAGCTGTGTCGGAATCACAGGCCACTAACATTGGGACACCTTCGCAAGACAGCAGCCAATGAGAGGGTGACATTTGACCGAGTGTACGCAGAACCATAAAGTTCATCCTAGAGGTCATTGAACCCGCGAATTTTTCCGGTCCCTACTTATGACAGAAGCTGAATCGTTGAATGCCGCAATCCGCTTGACCTTAAGAGTGTTTGCGCGCTCGCCTGTCCAGGATGCTGGGACCTGGGGCGTCACGTCAGAAAGGTCACAAAGATCAGCGGGGGAAGAGAGGGGAGGAAAAAGAAGACGAAGGGCGTTGCGCAACTCCCCTCTTATCTTCCTCCAAGTCTTCCGTCGGCGAACATATTCTTATGACGGTATGGGACAAGTGGGCTAGCAAGTTAAACTTCCGCGAGAGGAGTTTTATGTTTTTGTCCAATATATTACATCCGCGCCATCTTGCCCCTCCTTCAGAAAGACGAGTAAATGTTTTTTTTTGCCTAGTATAACAACAATCGTACGACCTTGCGCCACATCCGTAAAGTGAGTGAAAAAATTTTTGAAGTGAAAACTTTTATAGGAAGGTTTGGATATGGAGTAAATTCATGTAAGTAGTCATCGACATGGTCACGTGACGTGTTAATTTTTTTTATATTTCAAGGATGAAACTTAATTTATTCTATTTTTAAATACACAAGTTTTTAATTTTATCTTTATTTTCCAAGGAAATTTTAACGTTATTGTGTGGTACATATTGCAAGTATTGGATATTTTTTAGTAGGTAGTTAAGTTGAGGTTATGTTTGTTCTTTTGTTTATTTATTTACGATGTGAATTTCTTAAAATGTCAGGTTATTGATTTGTTTGAGATAATTTTGATTATTTGTAGATTTAAGTTAATAATTTTTTATTCTTTCAATGAAAAAACTTCATTTCTTCTAGTTTTAAAGTTATTATTGGCAGGGGCAAATATTTATGGGTTCGCGTCACCGACATGCTAGTGATATAATACCAAAATCATTTTCTGGCGTACATTTGAGGTAGAAATGAATTCATATTACACATTTAAAAACAAAATTTTAAGTTTTCACTTCTGTCGACAGTCCCCATGACTGACTTTTAGTTATTTTAAAATCCACTATAGAACAGTGGTACGTCCAAACACAACTTCCGTTGGGTGAATGCATGCTTTGTTCTAGAACAGTACATTCGTTAGCCCTTACGCCACATCATTATGAAAGGTGCATTTTTTTAGTATATTACACTCGTACATCCTTACACCACTTACGTAAGTTGAATGCGTGTTTTTTTTTTTTATCTAGTTTAGTTCAGTGTTAAGTCCTAAGGCAACATTTTAAGTTGAATATTATTTTTTTTCGGTAGAGAGCAGTTGTATATTCTTATAAAACTTCTTTAATATGAGTGAATTAATTTTTGTTTAATATAATATTTGTACTCCGTAACTTTCGTAAGGTGAAATAATTTTTTTTTCTTCTAGTATGATGTTCGCTCTCCTAAGCTCTCCTCCCTAACGCAACTTTTTTTAAGGTAAGTGCGTGTTTTTGTCTAATATAGTACATTTGTACATCCTAGTTTGCTTCTCGCATTATTGTCAGTTCAAAAACCGTATCATGTTGTTATGACCTATGTGAGGAGAACTGAGTTTGTAAGGGATAGCCCAATTAAGTGTTATTACAGTTTCATTAATTACTAATATTTACATTACTAATAAATAATTGTACTTCAAAATATCAGATAACCAATCACTGGCACTTAAAAAAATGTTTATTCGTAAGTCACTCTATGTCTGTCCAGTCCCGCAGTTCACACTCCTCGCTGGAGCTGGGCTCGACAGTGGTTCGCCCCTCACCTCGCGCCTGTCCACACACACACACACACACACACACACAGTCTCGCGCCACTCGGTCGCACTCTCACGATCCCGTCGAAATACGCGTCTTGCCACTCTCGAGGGTGTCTCTCACCCTCTTCGCCGATGTCGCATTTCCCATCACTCGCGGAACTCTACGAAATCTCGGAACTCCGGTAAAGGCCGGCGTCGCTCTTTAATACTAGTGGGTCGTCTTTCCAGAACCAACGAGAGTAGTTGTGGACGAATCGCGTCCTCCCGGGCCAACCCAGCGCCCGAAGAGTCCAGAAAAGCGGCGCCCATTCGCGCCACTCCGCACGGCGGCCCGCGGAATTCTCAAGGCCGCTCAGCGATGAATAATAGCGCCGAGGAAGAAAGATGTGTGTGGATCCGGTGGGGGGGGGGTGGAGGGTTGTAGCGACGACCCTTGTAATCGGGCCAGGTGCATGTGACATGCCTCACGTGACCCGGCGTGTGACGTCAGTGACCGTAAGGCGCCGCCAGCCAGCTCCGAACCTGTGCACCGTGTTCTGGTCTCTCGAGTTCGTAACAATATTGAACGAATTTTATACCATGTCATGAAACTTAAACAATTATCCCTTATGAATATGGAACCGGTCATCTTCCAAACCTCATTTCAGGTCGTTCTGCATATATGCCAACAAAAAAAAAGTTTCGTAAATTCATCACTTTCGTCGACCTCTTTGTGAATGCTAAGCGAAAATATAAAATCAACGACGAGCGGTGGCATTTTTTCTGCAAGTACTAACAATGCCTTTCTGTAGCTTGTCTCATCCTTCGTTTGCAATGTACGTTTTAATGGACACTATTCCTCTTTTTCTAATTCACAATTTTCTACCATGGAGCTGTCCTTTTTTTTCTCAGTGTTTTTCGTCTGTTGCCAGATACAACCACGGAGCACAAAAGTTTTAGGCACATGTTCATTTTAAAAATATTTTTTTAAAGTATCTGAAACATTGTATTTTTTAAAGTAAAATTTGGAATGAGATTTTGAGTAATACATTTTCTTGTTGTATTTCATCAACACATCAATAGCATCGTCAGACAATATATAAAATATTAACTTCTAATGAGACGCAACTGCATAACGCCAGCTTGGTTTCAACCAAATGTTTATATAATTTAATATTATAATGTTTTGGCTCTGTTTGAGCATATCACATAATTTAATTAAATACCTTTTTATTTTAAGCGACCGACTGCTAGAAATAGTTTCTCCTATGAAATAATGATTATGTTTTAGCACTTAATTATTTTTTTTCTTTAAGAATGACTACAACTATAATAATATTATTAAAATACACCATATTTTTAATTTAGAAAAATTAATGAATAGCAAAATTTAAAAAAATGTATATTAAAACATTTTATAATAGTGGTGTGAACGAAATAAGATTGTTAGTTTAACAAGCCGGGTGTTATTAACCTTGCAACGGTCTGTGCCATTATATACTTAGCATTTAGGTGCGCTGATTAGTGTTAAATGAATGAATGGAACGAGATAAGATAATAATGAAACACTGACTGAATAAACGGGAGTACCCCGAGAAAACCCCACAGGGCACAGGAACGTCCGCCCTGTTTCCGACTTACGAAAAAAAAAAATCCGGGTCTGACTCCCATCAACATTGTGTTAACGTTATCTTTGAAAGATTTGTGCAATGGGAGTGCATGACTTGATGTTAGCTTTTGGACATACGCCATTGCTAATCACATGTATGTCTGCAGAAGAAAACTAAAAAATTTCGTTCTCTTCTGTTTTGGAAAACTATTGTGCTTGTTTCGTCTTTTTGTTTTGTCGTGTTTTTTTTCTCGTTACAACTGTTGTGCTGAATTTTTTGGGTTCAATATTTTTTGTGCTGTCATCATTTGGGGTGGTTTTTTCGTTCTCTTAGTCCATTTTTCTTTGTTTTTTCTTTGTTTGTTGACCATATTCCTGTTATGAAATATTATTTGGTGTTTATATCATGTTGACAACAGCAATTTTTTTGCTTAATTTGTGTTTTTGTATTTTGGGTATTTTTTTAGTTTTCTTCTACAGACATACATGTGATTGATTAGCAAAGGCGTATGTACAAAAAGTTAACATCATGTCATGGTGTTAACGGTATGTTCGAGTTGAGACACGATTCGCGAATTGGCGTTGGTTTTGGTTTTTCGGGGTGCGAATGATCTACGCGATTGCAGACCATCAGTTCAATAAAATGTTTTATTTATTTCCTTTCTAAAATGTTCAACCGACATATTTAACGCAATAGTCGCAGATAAACCGGTTACTTAAAAGGTCACTAACCTGGCCGGGTAAACAAAGGCATTTGTCCGTCGGTCCGTAAAACGCGAACCTAATAAAAACTTACCTCCCCTTGGCAGATTAAAAACTTTGATGGACAATCGTATGTGTTTTCCCGTAAAACTCGCAGTAGACGGACAATCAAAAGCACGCAGCGGAAGTTATTCGCTCCCGTCAGGACAATTTAATCGTCAGTCGTTAATTACGCTGCGGAAATGCGTCAATCGTGATTTCATCCATTCGAGGGTCATTGACCCCGGAAAAACACGAACGTGAGGTATATGGGACCCGCCTGTCAAAGGGCATGATTTGATTTAAAAAAGGAATCGTTACGGGTTAAGGAGGGAGATAGGAATAGAAAGACACCATTTTGGTTTTAACGGTTTTTTTTTAGCCATAAATATAATCTATATTTAAAATTAAAAAATTTGGCGTCGTTAAATAATAATATATAAGTTAATGGAATGTCTGAAGTTTATAGCGACTGGCTGCTACAACTACAATCTCGTGTGAAAACATTGGCGTTTATTATTAAATTTACATTGGGAATGACTACAACTGTAATAAAAAAAATCAAGAGATTAAAAAATATTATGGTTTTAATCACTAAGTATTTTATCTCTGTCTTAACGAAGGCAAAATTTTAATATAAAAAGATTAAAAATAATCATGGCATGATTGCTGCTCCAGTCTTTCCTCCTTGAGCTAGGTCTTACACGCCATTTGATTTTCGTTGTGTAACATCTTAATCTCTTGGTATACGGCATTTGGCGGGAGTAATTTCGTGAATGCAACGGAAGTCTCATGGAACGGAAATGTGTAACCACGGTGCTGCCATCTGTGGCGGATGACGCGAACCAAAGAATTATAGTATAAACTGTTGTCAGAATATTTGTTTAATTTCATCGTTGAGTTCGCATGTTCGTCACTGTATTGTCGTTGTGTCGCTGTGTTGTGCTGGCTTAAGGTTCCTGCGTCCCTTTGGGTTCCCATGGACCTTCTGGGATAAAGAGCGGAGCTGTAGCCGGCTCTAGTATCTGAGCGAAGCTCTCAGCAGGATTCCAAAAAGGGTGTGTGATGCGAATATATAGCCTCTCCCGCTTACGGCAACCCATAGCATTCTCGTGGCGCCAGTGTTTAAACAAATATGGGAAATGCCGGGGGTGCCCACTCCTCAGACTTCCTCGGTGTGTCGGAACGGGAATTCTGGTGGATTAGTAAGCTGTGGGCAGGTGACTACGCCTTGCTCCTGCAGAAAGCCCGCTGGGGGTTTTTGGACCCCCAAACCCTAGGTGGTGTCTCAAAGCATTGGATTCAACGTGAAGAATCCAGGAAGCATATGGAATAGCGAAGGGCGGTAGCGTGGCGGGGGTTCGCTCCCTGTCCGGGCACCCGGGCTCTGGCAAGGCTGTAACCTTAGGGCGGTGGATCATCTAAGGGACGGCAATTATGGCAACCTTTGGTTTGGTATTACCTTACCTACCCGGGCTCTGGCAAGGCTGTAACCTTAGGGCGGTGGATCATCTAAGGGACGGCAATTATGGCAACCTTTGGTTTGGTATTACCTTACCTACCCGGGCTCTGGCAAGGCTGTAACCTTAGGGCGGTGGATCATCTAAGGGACGGCAATTATGGCAACCTTTGGTTTGGTATTACCTTACCTACCCGGGCTCTGGCAAGGCTGTAACCTTAGGGCGGTGGATCATCTAAGGGACGGCAATTATGGCAACCTTTGGTTTGGTATTACCTTACCTACCCGGGCTCTGGCAAGGCTGTAACCTTAGGGCGGTGGATCATCTAAGGGACGGCAATTATGGCAACCTTTGGTTTGGTATTACCTTACCTACCCGGGCTCTGGCAAGGCTGTAACCTTAGGGCGGTGGATCATCTAAGGGACGGCAATTATGGCAACCTTTGGTTTGGTATTACCTTACCTACCCGGGCTCTGGCAATGCTGTAACCTTCGGGCGGGAGACATGCTGATATTGAATTACTCAAGGACATCCATGTCCTCATTCGGGGGGGTTCGGCCGCCGTGAGGCTGCCTGGGAAAGCACTATACCTGAAAATGAAGGGTGCCATGGGACTGATCCTTTTCTGTGATAGTTCCCTGCTGAGATTTCCTCTAATGGCTCAGGATCAGGATTGGAGTAGGAAAATGTGGTGGTAGTGGTCCTCCTATGCTTGGAGAACACTCTGAGGGGTCCCCGCCCTGTTGACGAGTGGAAGTGTTGAGCTACTGAAGCTCGGGCACTAGCCTAGAGGTTGGATAGGCCTCAGCTGGATCACGAGCAACTGGGTGACCGAGGGGTCCCAGGGATGTGAGAGGTATGGTTCCGTGACAGTGCTACTCAGATCTCTCAGAGGGTGCTGGCTCTGTTGGAGGTCTGGGGGTGAACGGCGGAGCTGGGGGTGTTTTGGTGGGGCCGAAGTTGGGATGGGTCTCCTCAACCTCTCGACCTAGCCGGGCGCTCTCCAGTAACATGCCGCGATTGGAGATGGCGAATCTATTTCCCGGTTCTCGGAACCCATGTTAGACACTGGTAACAGTGTCTGGCATGTAAAAGACCCATCTTTCTCATAACCAGGATCATACCCTAACGGGATTATATGCCTGGGGGAGTATTGATGATTTCAAGAGGTGTGAACCTAAAGTACATGTATTGTCGTTGTGCCCGTATTATCTGTTTTGAAGCATCCTTAGGTCGCTGTTTTGTTTGTATTCAGTGTTCTTGTCGCAACTGTCTCATCGTTGCCAGCCAGCTGTGTCCCACAGCATTGTAATGTTTAAAGTGAAAACTTCTATAGGAAGGTTTAGATAGGGAGTCATTTCATGTAAGTCGTCATCGACATGGTCTCGTGACGAGTTAATTTCTTTTATATTTCAAGGATAAAACTTAATTTATTCTATTTTTAAAGATACAAGTTTTTAATTTTATCTTTATTTTCCAAGGAAATTTTAACGTTATTGTGTGGTACATATTGCGAGTATTGGATATTTTTTAGTATGTAGTTAAGTTGAGGTTATATATTTTTTTTCCTTTTGTTTATTTATTTACGATGCATTTCTTCTAGTTTTAAAGTTATTATTGGTAGGGGCAAAACTTATGCTAGTGATATAATACCAAAATCATTTTCTTGCGTACATTTGACGTAGAAATGATTTCATATTACACATTCAAAAACGAAAGTTTATGTTTTCACTTCTGTCGACAGTCCCCATGACTGACTTTTTTTTTACTTATTCTTTCCTGGAATTTTCTCTGCTATGTTCTGTATTTTTTACATCAGCTGATTTTGGCTTGCTTTCTAAGTATTTGCACATTCTTTTAAAATTTTCATCTTGTTTCTCTGTTATTGAGGTTTCTTGTGTCATGCGATGAAACCAGCAATGACGTATGTCCGCGGAAACCAAACTAAACCAATCTTCCGTATTTAAAGAACCATTCAAAGAACTTGTTGCACATCTGACGGAAATATTAGTGACGGAATAACTAATGCATGTGAGGCATCATGTAAAAAAAAATTACAGAAATATTTATTAAATAATAAAAATTGGTGAGAAAGGGGAAATAAAAATCAACGTGGCGTTACGAGACAGAGGTTTAAACTCAATTAAATATAAATATATACAGGTTGAGTAGTATTTGACTGACAAATTTCGAGACTGCAGGTTCGTCACCACAAAATAAATTGAAAAACTCTATAAGACGTGTGGTCTAAAGTGCTTCCCAAAGCTGGTATACGTCTTTGAAATTCCAGCAAAACAACGTTATTATTGTAAATAATTAGAGACCTGAAAAATTCGCGGATTCATTTCATGTTATGCTAAAATTCAAATAATTATACCTTAGTGCTGCTTCTGTCATTGGTTCACTGTTAATCTGGAGGACTGAGGGCCAATTAGAGACCCCTCACTCATAGAAGTGTCGAATCACAGGCCACCCAGTCGAGACGACTCACAAGTCAGCAGCCAATGAACAGTTGGCATTTGCCTGAGTGTGTAGAGGATATTGGAGTCTATCCTGGAGGTCATTGAACCCACGAATTTTTCTGGTCTCTATAAATAATAGAAATGAGTATTTAAGTTTGAACACTAAGCGATCCCGATTATGTTTAGATGAACAAAGTTCTACAACAACAAAAAATCCATCGGTGTCGTAAAGTGATTTCATTGAAATAATTGGGTATTACCCCCAATTATTCAAATGTAACCAGTTTACGACAGCGACAAAGTTTAAGGTGGTTGTAAAACTTCGTTCAGTTAAACATAATCCAGGGGCTCATAACTGCAAATTAAAAAAGCATAGCATGAACCGATGATGGGTCTAGTAGAATTAAATTATGCATAGGAGTTCTTTTTGTAATGTAGGTGATTTAAAAGACAGGAATTTCGTTGAAATGCCATCCTTAAAGGGAGTTAAAAGAGGTTTAAAAGTTTGAACGAAGAAAACATTTCTTTTTTTAAGTTACAACGATGAAATTTTGTAAATATTCTCTTTAAAAGAAATAAAATAACTCGTGTTTAATTATTTAATTTTGAAAATTCATTTCTTAACGCTGGTTCGCAGTATGTTAATGACCAAAATTCCCGTGCCAATGACGTTGCATTGTTGACGCAGTCTTCGTCTCCGTGGAAATTTTGCGGGGGCGTTGAAGATTAAAGTTTCCCGTTTTTCCAAGCGTATGTCTAGGGGCAGGCATTTTTCGCGAAAAGATCTGAACGCTTAGTAGACTGCGACAAGGTATACCCGAACCTGTGGTTTCTTCCTTGTGATTGGCGGCCGTCTGCGAGAGAAGTCGTTGCCTTGTTTGACCGAGCCACCCAGGACGCGTTCGCTTTCTCACTGAATTACTGTGATTGGTGTTGTTACAGTCGATATGTATCTGGCAGAAACTCACCCAATCACGAAACACAGACGATGCTACAGTGTTTTAACTTTCAGTTAGACTCGAAATCTTTTCGCGAAATCAGCATGGCCCTACGGTATGTCCTACGGAATCGAAACTTGGCCGTGATGTTCCTTGCGTTAGATGTGTGTCTCACCTGAGAACCAGGGACTTTTCGCGAAGAATCATCTCCCAATGGTTTGGCTCAGCCCAAGCAAAGCCGGGCACTTACTTAAGCATATGTTGTTCAGATCCAACAACAAAGACGTGTACCATCCTTGGGGAGCACTTAAGTGGCCCGCCTAGTCAGGGGCGTATCTGTGTTAGCGAGGCGGGATGATAAGCGCGACGCTCGCTGGTGCTTCTAGCGCGGTGTCTCCTCTGGACTGGCGCACAGTCTTCTCGTCGTGCATCGAGCGGCAACCGTGACATTATATGGCCGATAAATGAAGATAAAGGTGTATTGCAAGTCCTTTAAGTGCTTTTAATAATCTGTACTGGTTGTTTTACGCCTAATAATTACTCTGAAAACATGCCTTTTAGCCATTTTAACTCTTCTAGAAATACAGTTTAATAAACATAATCCGAAATCATAAGTACTTTTCGGGCCTCAGCGAACTCTTGAATGCTTTTCGTAAGCAGACCCCCACTCGGATGTCTTGAATAGATTTGAAATCGCGTTGTTTCTCCTGAAGCTCTGCGCACCTTGTGTGTGCCCAGGTGGGCGGGGGGCTTAAGCTCACAAGTGGTGCATGTGTTTTCAACTTGTTTTGTCGTGATGAACCTGAAGCCAAAGATTGCAGGTCCAATTCACACTCATTCTGGATGCAGAATGTCCCATAACTTAACCCCCAGTCGAGAACGGTTGATAGCCCAAAAAATCAAGGTTCTGAATATTAAAAAAAAAAATCAAAAATGTCGTAGTTTTCAAGCTATAGATTTCATAATATTTTCTTGACTCTGCAACAGATTATTTTAGTTAATACGTTTTTTTGGTTATATTAAGTTATCTCCTTGGCGGCGCAAAACTAATTTAATCGATGCGAAAATATACTTAATGCTGTTTTGTAATAAACCGGCATGTAATAAATAAAGGAGTAGGATGTGCAAAAAAATAACTCATTGTATTACACATCACAAAATTAGTGGCCACCTAAATAGAGTGAAATTTTCACTGGTTTGTTTGCCTGATAATAGCTTGTACATTACTTCTCCTAATAAATTAATGTAGTTATGTCAGCAATACATTATGGAAATTATCTTTGAAAGATTTGTGCAATGGGAGAGTGCATGACTTGATGTAAGCTTTTGGACATACGCCATTGCTAAGCACATGCATGTCTGTAGAAGAAAACTACAAAAAAAAACACAATTGACAAATGCGGAGTATTTTGTGGTGTTCATGTCCTGACAACAGCAATTTTTTTTTGCTTAATTTGTGTTTTTGTCATTTGTGTTTTTTTTTTTTTGTAGTTTTCTTCTACAGACATACATGTGCTAAGCAATGGCGTATGTCCAAAAGCTTACATAAAGTCAATATATTATGGAAGCTGCTATCTAGCGGACGGGACCCATAACTACTTAAAAAAAAATAGGTCTCAAGTCTCGGTAATTAAGAGTTTCTCCCCCGTGAAGTAAAACTCTCTGTACGGGTGGCTGTCTCTCGCCCAGCGTCCTGTGGCGTTCTGTCCGCCGAGAGACCCCGTCGCTTCGCGCGCCCTCCGCCAGGGGCGCTGGGGGTTAGCGCATGCGCAGAAGCGGCGGACCCCCGCGGAGGGTAGGAGGGGAGGGGGAAGGTGTTAAAACTGCGGCGTCGCGACGCCCGCGCGCCAGTCGTTCGCGCGGTTCGCTAACGAGGAGGTCGAGACGGTAGTGCTTGAACTAGCCTGTCTTCCTCTCCGGGGTCGAACTCCGCTCCAAACTCCAAGCCAGAAGAGATCTTCCTCAAGAGATAATTTCTTTCTTTTTCCCTCGTTCTCTCTCGCTCGCTCTCTGAAGACTTCAGAAGCTGTCCGCTGCAAATCTGCTGAAGGTAAGTCGATGAAAACCTTTTCCTTACCCTCTTTTTGGGTGTTGCAAGATTCGGTGGTAGTCCATACGTGACATTGTACCGGGAAAGGTTCTGGCGCGGTTTGTCTCCTCTGGACCGGCGCCGCAGTCTTCTCGTCGTGCATCGAGCGGCGACCGTGACATCACACGGCGGAGAAATGAAGATAAAGGTGTAATGCAAGCCCCTTTAAGTGCTTTCAAGAATCTCTACCGGGAGTTTCGTGCCTAAAAATTATTCGGAAACTAAGCCAATTTTTGGCCAATTTTTTCACTCTTCTGAAAATACGGTTTTAAACACCTAAATGCGGAAAGAGAATAATTCGTTCGACTTCCACTTTTTCCTTATATAATTTCTGATATATTTGGCGGTTTTAAAATCGCGTGTTGTTTTCTTCTGATGCGCTGCTTACCGTATATGTCTTTCGCTAGGCAGGGACCTTAAAGGATTTATAGCCTGCAAGATCCTTGAAAGGTGCATCTTAAATGATGTCAGTTTTTTTTTTTTTTTTTTTTTTAACTTCCGAGTAGTTTCAGGGATCCGTAGAGATTCGCCGATGCAGTCTTTCATGAAAGGACGAGTCGAAAGCATTCTTTCATGAATCCTTCTGAGTGGTTTATTTCGCTATGTCAGTAAATATTTAACTGTACTTCGTTGCGGTTGACTTGAACGTGTAAAAATTGGATATTACTTTAAAAACCACTTCGTTGTGTGTGTGTGTGTGTTCGTTCTTACAACTTAATTTTAAAATTTAGTTTTCAAAATACTGGTTCATCAGGATATAAATATATTTTGAAACTGTTCTAATAAATTTATAATAATATAATTTTACAGTGGTTAATTTCATCGCGTCTGTGACCAAAGTCGAAATTATTTAACTAGTTCTTTCTTGTTTATACGAGAGATATTAGATTCCTCTCAATATGAAAACTGAATATAAGAATAATATTAAAGTTGCTGTAATATATGTTGTGCTTCGATCTTAATTTTTTAAATATAATTTAAGAAATATACAAAAGTATATAAGTAAGCGAGCATTACTAAACTATAACAGTTTGCATCACATGTCTTTCTTCCCAGGGAAAAACGATGGATTATAAATATCAAGTATATTTCACTTAGATGTATTATCCTAAAAATTTATCATACAAAAATACAAACAAATAAGGCCCTTAAATGTCTTACTTTGTAAAAATACTTATTAATAGATACCTGCAAAATTCGCAGATTCATTTGGTGATAGGCTAGAATTCAAACACATATACCTCTTAGATAATTTTGCTATTGGCTTACTGTTCATCTGGACGAATCTCAACCAGTTATAAACCCTCAACCAAAGAAGGATCGAATCACAGACAAACCAGCTGAGACGACTTACAAGTCGGCAGCCAATGAACTTGCGTTATTGGCCCGAGTGTACAGGGGTATGTGCAGTCTATCCTGAAGGCCATCGAAACCGCGAATTTTGCAGGTCTCTACTTATTAATAATCAACCTGAATATTGACGGCAAACGCCGGTTTTTGCATCGTATAAAAGAGCTCGTAGGATGATGAAAGTGCAAAAGTTCATGTCAACAGGAATATGATTATAAAAAACTTTGTTGCCTGACATCACTTTGGAACGTATCGGAATACGAGAACGTGAGACGCAGGCTAGACGCGCGTAGTATTGCCGCGTGCGCCAATAGGAGCGCGGGTAGGTCGTGACTTTGAACGGAGCATGGCAGGAGCGAGGAAAGGGGCGCGAGTTTGTCCTTGGGTGTCCTCCAAGCCTTTCGCCTTTGAAGGGATTTTATCACCGCGACAGGATGATTCTGCGATGGTTAAACCGCTGCCTTCTGAACGTCGATTGCTATAGAGACCGGAAAAATTCGCGGATTCCTTTCGAGACAGGCTGGAATCCAAACTCTTTTAGCTTAATGCTGCGTCGGTGATTGGACCGCAATTTACCTGAAGGACTCTTGAGCCAATGGCAAACACTCAACAAAAGAAGTATCGAATCATAAGAATCGCAGTAAACAGGTGTCCCGAGTCGGTAGCCAATGACCAGGTGATAGTTGCCCGAGTACATAGAGAATCGTGGAGTCTATCCTAGTGGTCATTGAAACCGCGAATTTTTCCAGTGTGTCGGTTGCATCGGGGATGGTGAAGTGCGCCGTTTAAAAAAAACCTTCGGAAGGAAACTTGTTTTTTTTTTCCAACCTTGTGGGGGATTCGAACCCGACAACATTCGACTAAACCACTTTGCCTCCGAACCCAAGCGACTTCACGTGCTGCTACACTGTAAAAAAATTTTTATTTGCAAATGGAACATAAAATTTTCGTGTAAAAGTACAGATATGAAGAACGACTGTATCACTACAAAAAAAAATAGCGTTCGCAGTAATACTGGGTTCCGGATTCTTACCCCATAATTTATGCTCGTGTGTTGTCCCAGTACATCCAGTAGTTGGTTATTTGTAAACTGTTCTTTAAATATTTCGTCAGTATTAACTGCACAAGTTAATTAGCATAATAAAACAACTTAAGTTCCATTAATGAATATTCGATTATTTTTTTCGTGATTTACAAAAAATTGATGCTCGAATGAAACATCAACTATGTACCCGTATAGTCATGTGTTGAACAAAGTAACAATATCATTCTTGTAGTATTACAAACTATTTCTTGGCAACCGGTTTTCAGAGGAATCTTTCGTAAAAGTACAGAATTTTTTTTCTGTGTAGTATGTAAAAGAACTAAAATTTTCCGACATACCCCACTTCGGTTGGTACTTTGTTAAATTAACAATTTTTAAGTTTTTTTTAGTCAATAAGATCCGATCACACCTAATAAGAATGTATTAATCTATGGAGTTGGTGCCTGTTCTAAAATGTTGAGTTTTCTTAGTTTAACAAAACAATGCGTAGCTGCATAAATGATAATGCTAGAAGTTTAAAAAGTTGAAAAGTCACCATGCCAAAAAAAATTAACACCACACCAGCAAGGAATTAGCTTAAAACTTCCATATTATCAAAATATTTTTTTTTTCAAGCCAAATGCGAATTTTGGGAGAGGGAATGTAGGTTTCCTTCACTTTTTGAATTAAATTAGTAACATGGCCTATATGACATAAAATTACTTGTCCTAATGGGTTGGCAGTTGGAACAAATGGATGTGTTTCATTTGAATTAATTAATTTAAAAATATAATTTTGTGTGCTTTAATAAAGCGATATCTTTCCCAGGAGTATTTTTTTTAGATGTTTATATTAGCACGATTGTACTGGAAATAAGTAATTTGGGTATCCTGGAAAAAAAAGCGTTAGCGATGTCGTGAATGAACACTATAATAGTGTTTACGTTGTAAAATGATTTAAATATTTTTTAAGGTTCATTTGTGTGCAAGGTTCCGCGATTACATTTCTTTTAAAAAATTTCCACCAGTAAATGATTTGGAACTAAAAAAAAATTATTCCTAGCAGACAAATTTATTGAACGTGAAAAGTCATATTACTCATGGTTTTTTTTTTCTTTATTGAAAGTTTCTAAAATCGTGAGTTTTAGGTCCATAAACAATTAAACTTTTCGCGATGAAATATATCTTACATTTTGGCCATATTCCCAATAACAACCGCATCTCTTCTGTGTGTGAATAATTCGTGGGTTAGCTGTATCATGAATGACATCGTGTTAGCAAATAAATACAATGCCTTGAATATGGTATTTTACAAGATAAATGTGTTTGAAGAGTGTTTATAACTAATAATTTAAATAAAAAGTTTCGTGAGGAAAGGGAATGAAGCATATTCGTAGTTGTGGTGTATGCATTTAGAGCTAGGGTTTTTTTTGTAGGCGAATTACTTTATAGATATACGATAGGGTAAGACAGACGAAGACAAAACAGTACATACAGAAAAATCTCGGGAGTGGGGTGCTCGAATATTAAGCGGGGGAGGAAGAATATTGAGGGCCCCAATCCTCACCTCGTTTAAGTGAATTATTTAAATGTGAAGTTTCACTTCTAGCACCAATTAAAGATTTATTGATGTGTAGCAACTCAACTCTCGGTATACGGCATTTGGCAATGAGTGATATCGTGAGAATTGAACAGAAGTCGCATGGGACGGAAATGTGTAATCACGGTGCTGCCATCTGTGGCGGACGGCGTGAACCAAGGTTTCAAAAAGCCGAAGGGAAACTTAATTGCATTAACGGTTTAATGAATTGCAACAACATTGGCAGTATTTTAATAAAAAAAAATTCCTTGTTGAAAATTAGGTCAAAAATCGGGGTTTAGTATTTTTTTCATTTTTTTTCTTTTATCGGAGCCGTTTCATTGTGTAATTTAAATTTTCTGTCTTCAAATCAAACGATTTCGATAGTCGACGTGTGCAAAAAAAAATACGTGTGACTAGCGTCCAGAAATGTATGTAGTTTGAAAAAAAAATAATAATAATTTGTCGAATAATTATCGCGCTCGCGAATTGATTTTAAAGAATTCTACGTTAGCTTTTCGTGTCAAATGTTTAGTATTGTAAGTTTATTTGCAGCATGGGGAACGACGTGAATTTGTTGGAATTTGCTTTTTAACCGAGGTTACTCTGACGAGTGCTGAAAGCCTCTCGCATTTTTTTTTTTTTTTGGGGGGGGGGGTTTGGGCTTGGGGGGGGGGGGGACGAGGTTTGTGTATGCTTGAGCTTCGTCTCATCACTCGTCAAGGTGACTAACTCGAAGGGGGAAAAACACAAACACACACACATTACGTTTGTTATTGCGCAGCGGGTGTGTTTTCCAGGGCGTCGGGGGGCTGAGTGTGTTCCTTTAAATTCGCACCCGCCCTCCACTTTTCTCTCCGTTCACAAATCCTCCCCCTTTTTCCTTCCCCCTCCTTCCCCCCCCCCCCCCCCCCCCCCCCACCGCCGACCTTCCCGCGGATAGCACTCCCACGTACACGCATCAGGAGCCAGCCAATAGGAACTCCTCTAGTTCAGGAGCGGCAGCTGTGATTGGCGCATTCGGCGACGCGAAAAGGCGGGGGGAGTCTTCAAAATTGCTTCCATAGTGGGAGGCAATTAAAAAAAAAATCTAATGATGACAAAATATCGGGGGATACAGTTTGGTGTTGCAGCTACATATCTTATCATCTCCATCACAAAAAATTTAATTACACCACTGGGTAGCTAAAGGATCAAAGAATTCGTTACGCTAAGTGAGGACTGTGACGCATCGCGCGCGGTGGAGGGGGAAGCGCCGCCATTTTGAGGTCATTTTCCTGCGTTTCGAGATTTCCATTTAGTATAATACAATATCGTTCTTGTAGTATTACAGACGTATTACTTATCAACTGATTTCCAAAGGAATCTTTTTGTAAAAGTACAGAAAAATATTTTCCCTTTGTCACGGAATGTCGATGGTTATTTTCGCATTTATGAAATACGTTTTTCGAGATAATACTTCGCATTTCTTACGAAAATTGGCCCTTAATTTTATATTTTAATTGATTTTGCATTTAAGCTTAAATTTTTTTAAACCATGGAAAAGATAATAGACTATACAATAATTGAACTTTATTTTGTTGTATCACGCTTATTAATGTGATCAATTAATATTTAAAAGCTGTTCATTGAACGGTTTACAATTTAATAATGTTCGCAGGCTTTCACGGCCATTGTCTGAAGTAGCTTGTCTTCTGGGTTGTAGCCGCATCCTTGGCGAATAATTCATCGACGTTTCGGTCGACATTGCAGTAGCCATCATCAGGGAGCAGTAGGTAACTGCTCCCTGATGATGGCGAGTGCAATGTCAACCTAAACGTCGGCGAATTATTCGCCAAGGACACGGCTACAACCCAGAAGCCAAGCTACTTCGGTTTACAATTACAATTTACTTTTTAACTATTGGCTATTTTTCAAATAAATGTACAAAACATTTACAGATATATGTAATTTTACATGAATATGTCGGTCCTATTTACAAAAAAAAATTATCGTAGTGCAGTGTGAACGACAGAGCACTTTTTTTTCCAGGACTCTCTGTACTCTCGTTATTTATTTCCCCCCCCCCCCCTCCCTCCCTATTTCGCGAACAGTTTTGCACGCCCACTCACCCTGCACTTGTTTGCTCGAACGAACAACGCAACGTGCACTCAAGGTCAGGACTGGGACTGTGTTCCCGGCAACGGGAACGCGAAATGGATTTAGAAAAAAAAGAAAACACGCATTTGCTCTTGGTTCGATCCAGCTCTCGACGTATTTTTATTTTGTTTGCTTGCGGACTCCCATCCTCTCTTATCCCATCATTTTCTTCCTTTGGCAATTAGTAGTCCTTGGGATTTTTTTTTTTTAACACAACGAGAAACTGTGGCGATGCAAGCACCGTTACTGCGGTATCCACTTTGAAAAGCAAACACAAATCCAAAGACGATTGAACTGTTTTTTTTTAACTGTTCTTATTTATTGCAGTAACAAAAAAAATATTTTACTGGGTACAGATGAGCATATAAAATGCGTTGTGTTTTCTTCTTTTTCATCTTGATAGTTGTTATTCTAAATCACGTCTGAATTTTAGTTCGTGTCACATCATTTAACTCGTACAGTTCTGATTCGTTCCGTAATTTTGCGGAATTATCTGTACTTCTCGCAAATATTTTACGCTGTTTTATTCCCAAATTAATTCCAAATCACTTGGAATTCAATTTACGTGAAAAAATAGTATGTTTTAAAATTGGAGATATTTGTAATAAAAAAATTTTTTAATAATAGTTTCAAAAGTGTTGGTAAAAGAGTTCGAAACCCCCCTTTTTTTTTTTTTCCTTTACGGTGAAGGATGTGGTGGTCTGTCTGTTCGCACTTTCGGCGTGGGCGCTGCATGTTTTGCCCCTCGCATGTAGACGTCTCGCATAGCAGCTAAGTCACGCGGGTGACGTGATCATCAGGGGTAACTGAACACCACAAAGGAGGCCAAAATATGAAAGTGACTTTCTGCACGTTCCCTTTTTTACTCGTTTTCACGTCCGTGTAATATAAATACTCTTGCCATTCATAACATACCTCACATTTTATTACATTTTCCCATTTTTTTTTAGTGCTTTAAAAACATTCACTCGATTTAAACTTGGCTTTCTCTCACTTCATTTTTCATTGAAACAGACATTTGTCTTGATTACATGACAAACATAGCAACATGGTATTTGATGTTACATTAACTAATGAATTTTCAAGGAATAACAAAAAAGAAAAGCGGTTAGTGAATTTATTTTTTTATTTTTTTCGAAAATCTAATATTATTTCAGATAGTCACTACCCCTTATTAAATATTATGGTTTGATGTTTGAATCACAGTAGCGAGACTGGCTCAATGCAATAGCAAAATAAGCTGTTAATGTAAATATGTGGTTTTAACCAGAACGACAAAAGAAAATTAAACAATTTTAATTATACATATGCACCACATATACGACAATCATCAGTTTTAAAACAAAAAAAAACCGTCTAAGATGTGTAACATCTAACCTCGTCAAATAGCAAGTTCATTTGTTTTTATGAGTTGGAAATACGCTTATAATACGAAACTCTGGTAAGAAATTTAACTTAGAACTCTTTAAAATAACGCTGAGCGTGATAAATACACACAAATTTTGTTTTCAGCTACATTTATTTGACGCGAACCACACGTAGTTTCCGCTCCCGCCGCTAGAATTCGTTACCGGAGCAGCTACGTCGACTACGTCCAATTCGCAGACCGAAATTTTAAAGTATTTGCTGAAACGGCTCCGATAAAAATGTTAAACCATTGCTTTGGACCTGATTTTCAACAAGTAATTTTATTAAAGCACTGCCCATCTTGTTAGAATTGATTAAACAATTAATAATACTTTAGTACACATTTCCGTTCCACGCGAATTCCGTTCCATTCACGAAATTATTCCCACCAAATTACGAACACCGAGAGCTAAGATGTTACACATCAAAAATTTACTCAAAATAATTGGTTGTCTGTAAAGTAGGTTTACGGACGATAGTTTAACGTGACAACGTCATACTAAAATATTGATTAAATGTTTGCATACTTTTATGAATAAAATTGAATCATTTTTATTTTAATAAAAAGAGAATAAATACTTGAAATTATACTTGTAATCAGATTTTTAAAATGCAATAATAATTAACCTTTATTGCCGAAACTGTTGTAATAAATAAGCAATGAAAACCACATTAACTTTTCACTTCACTTTATAAACAGTCGAGTGGAAGAGAGATAGATGCGGCGCAAGCGTACAATGAGCGTAACGGGACACAGCGTAACGGAACAATGAGCGTAACGGGACAGCGTAACGGAACAATGAGCGTAACGGGACACCGCGTAACGGAACAATGTGCGTAACGGGACACTTTTTCGTGCGTACAGCCGGCGTTCGTCGTTTTATTAGACGTCATGTCAAAAAAATATATATTTGAAAAATATTATTAATACAAATATTATAAAATATTATTATAAAATATTATAAGTATTTATAATATAAAAATAATTTACTATACAATAATATAATCATTGCACTATCCTTGGAAATACAAAAATCTTTTTAATCGGAAAGTATGTCGCACACGCAAATTTCGTAGCACTGACATTCAAACGTGTGAAACTTGATTGAATAAGAAACCGTTTTGTTCACGTCGCGTTTTCTAGATTTCAGCATGAATTCCGTCTGTTGAAAACTCTCTTACGTCCAAGAACAGGGGCTAGAGAATATCATTTAAAGTTTTTGATTTAACCTATGAGAATAAGATATCTGCTTCATTAAAAATCAAATTTCTTCACATTTTGTAATGAAAAATTCATTCCTTACAACCTAAAATTTATTATAATTATAATTATTTAATAATAATAAATCAATAGTTAATTTGATTAACAATTATTAAATAATAATGTTTAGTATTTAAACTTAATAAACTGACTGATTATTAAACAATAAAAGATCATATCTTTAGGTTTCACTGGGCAAGGTGGTGGGATAGAACAGGGCATTAAATATTTTTAAGCTATATTTAGATATTCAATAGTAATGTAAAAATATATTTTTTTATTTTGATGTGTAACATTTTAGCGTTCGGTATACGGTATTTGGTAGGAGTAATTTCTAACCACGGGGCCTCCATTTGTGGTGGACTAAAGTTCACAAAGCCAAAGGAGAATTTTTATAGTAAAAAAAACTGTTTAATAAATTTTTCAAAAGATTGAAAAAAAATTAAATTAAATTTACTGTCGTAATTTAGGTCCAAATCCATGGTTGAGTATATTTTTCAAGTGTTTTTTTTTTTTTTTTCGCTTTTATCAGAGCCGTTTTATTATATAGTTTACAGTGACGCTCAGCTAACCAAATGATTAAATAGTCGGCAGCGAATTCTAGCGATAGGTGTGGAAACTACACGTGATTCGCGTCCAGAAATTTATTTGCGTATATTTATCACGCCGGGTAATTGTTTCAAAGAATTTTTTAAAGAATTGTACCTTTAAATGTAGTGTCCCGAGTTTTGCAAACGTGAGAACACATGAAATATTTCTCGATTTTCGAGGGTTAGATGTTTTACACGTCACTGGCAAATACTTACATAAAAGACTCGCGAACATTTTTTTTTTTTACAGTGAACTCAGCTTAAGTCTTTGTTCGTAAAGTTCTCGGAACCCTTGGGAGAAGAATAGAGAAGCGGACGAGAAGAAGAAGAGTAGAAAAGATGGCGTAGGTTGTGTGGGAGGGTGACTCTGCTGATGGATTCAATTTCCAACCTTTTTCCCCTCGTTGGGAAATTCTTCGGAAGTTCGAAAGACGTCTCGGGGGAGGGGGAGGGGGGATAAATCGTTCCGAAAAAATTCCCTTCTGGCCGCGAGGGAGGGTCGGGCGGCGAGGGAAAGTTGATTGACGACCGCGGGAGTTGGTGCGCCTGGCTGTCGCCAGGATGACGTCATCGCATACGAAACCGATACGCCCAACCCCGCGGAGGTAAAAATAAAAAGAAAAAAAAAATGTAGAAGTGGGCGTTTACATTATTGGCCACGTTAACAACTGAAGTCAAAATGAGAACGACCACAACCTCAGTTTTTTTTTATTTGTACATCAATTATCTATCTTTAAGTGAAACTTATTTTTTACAACAGGTTGAGTAATATCTGAATCACAGAATAACGGAAATTTATAGAAAACGAATGTTTTTTTTTGACGTGACCACGAAAAAGTGTCCCGTTACGCACATTGTCCCGTTACGCTGTGTCCCGTTACGCCCATTGTACGCTTGCGCCGCATCTATCTCTCTTCCACTCGATTGGAACAACCACCGATTTGACTTTTTCGAGGCACATTAAACTTGAAACACTCACATTCGTTTCATACATTTTCCTATCATCGTCCTATCCTTAACAGAATAACACAGATTGGAATAAGTTAAAATAGCAAACATGTATAAAATTTATAGTTAAAATAATCTCTTCGTTAAATTAATAAACATATTTGAATTAATGAGTGCAAATAAAAGTAAATTTATCAATTAAATTGTAGATTTCATTTCACTCCTTCTTTGTATCCACACAAAATAGTGATAATTCAATAAAAATGATTCAATTTTATTCATAAAAGTATGCAATCATTTCATCAATGTTTTGTTATGACGTTTTCACGTTAAATTATCGTCCGTAAACCGACTTTACAGACAACAATTTTTTTTTTTCTATAACGGGGGATTATAAATAAAAGATTTTGAATTGAACATCGTTACAGAAGGCAGCGGCAGGGTGTCCATGAAAGAATGTTCCAGTTTCAATGGTATGTTATAACAGTTTAATACAGACTATTGAAAACAAATCATACATCAGATCGAAGGTAAACTAACCTGGTGTTTCTTACAAACGTTCAATATGTGCTCCTTTAGTTGTACGGCACACGTCCGACCTAATTCTTAACCTCACTTTGGTTAATTAATAAGTCCGTAGTTATGGAAGCAATAACCTCTTCAATTTTCTGTGTCTCAACTCTGTAAAATGATTAAGTAGCGGCGGAAAGTAGACGCGATCTTTTATAAAACTCCAAAGGTAAAAAAAAAAAAAATCGCATGGCGTTATGTCAGGCGAACGTGGAGGTCAGCGAAAAAAAAATGGCTCGGTCGTCTCGAATTTTATACGATCAACGGATGTTTTCGCCACAATCAAACTTCAAGCGAAACGTATGTTGAAATTAAATCACAGATATACTCTTAGCAAATTGCAGGACACAAAAAGGGGTCGCCATTTTGCGTGGATGGCGTTCCAAGCGAGAAATCAACAAAGCAGTACTCGCGCATGCGAATGTCTAAAAACTTTTTGAGTTAATCTTTAATTTTGACCATGAACCAACATATTAAAACGCTTACAGTTGATAGCTATTAAAATTGTAACTGGGACATTGTTTTATTGTCATACAGCACACGTTTACGTAATTTCTAATGCTTTTGCACACTTTCGCAATTCGCATCTCTCAACACTGAGGTGGGATCCGTTGTTAGCATAAGAATTGTGACAATTCGTGCAGATTATTCCATTTGAAGACATGGATGGACAGTAGTAAATAAAGTATGCAGTAATTTCTCTTAATTTTGCAAGATATTTGTTTTATCGGTCTAATTGCGATGTCATGTTAGTATGTATGGGCCCGGCCACTGAAAGCTGTTTTTTTTTTTTTTTTCCACGGGACCAGTCAGTAGATGCCATTACGTAACTAAGCTTAGTGCACGAAGAAGCGATGGAGAAATGTCCAACATTCCACAAGAGTCTCCCCTCTGTCGTCATAGATTAAAGTGTTTCTGGCCCTTCCCATTTATTTATATCTGCAGCCCCCCTTACCCCCCCCCCCCCGCTTTTTTCCATTCCTTAAGTCTGCCCCCCCTTTCTGTCACACACCCTCCTTCCTCTAATTACGACGGTTATACCATTTTTTCCCTGTATGCATACCATAATCATGGTACCTTCACCAGTTTACGGTACTCGCGCGATAATTATCTTGCCATTTGCGGTACTCGTACAATAATTACGGTACCCGTACAAATATTTTCAGCCTTTTTATAACATGCTCCACTGTGAAGCGATGCAAATTCAGCCTGCAATCATCCCAAATAAATCGCAAACATTGGAAACAATGGCTTAGGAAAACGTTTGAAATTTGTGAGGAAAAAAACTGTGTCTAATAGTTTGTTTTTTTCCTGCAATATTTATTGTTCATCCCCACACAAGATGTAAATTTTGAGGTTATAGTATCAATATTTTATTCTTCGCCGGGAAAGTCTGTAGTCAAACCACTATCTCACCGCTCATTAACAATTAAGGACGCGAAATATACTTGGTGCTGCTCTACTAAGGAGGTGGCCATATTTTCTTTAGGAATGTGTCCTTATTGTTAACATGATATTCAAACCTGACTTTCTATACCAGTTTTCAATATTTTTTATCAGTAAACCTAAAAAAAATGATAAGATATTTCTGTCTTCTGTCCTTGACTTTGAGATTATAGTATCAATATTTTATTTTTCGCCGGGAACAGACAAGTCCGTAGTTATGGAAGCAATAACCTCTTCAATTCTGAGTCTCAATTCTGGATTTGTTTTATCAGTCTAATGGCGATGTCCTGTAAGGTCGTATGATATAACCGGCCAGTGCCTTAACATTTCAGAACACTGTAAGGGTATTTACTTACCTAATGGACTGACTACATTATACCCACTGATTTCAGTTTATTCCGTTATTATCACACTGCCGTTAAAAATAAAACCTCATTTAATAAACAATAATATTAAATAATATTTATTGTTCATTACTTTCTATGATTTATTTCGTAGAATTTAATATATTCATGAAAATTTTCAATTGTACTAAAGTAGCTTGGCTTCTGGGTTGTAGCCGCGTCCTTGGCGAACAATTCACCGACGTTTCGGTTGACATTGCAGTCGCCATCATCAGGGAGCAATTACCTGCTGAAGGTTCTTACAAGTTATCCTGCCTTTATAACTGCTCCCTGATGATGGGCGACTGCAATGTCAACCAGAAACGTCGGTGAATTGTTCGCCAAGGACACGGCTACAACCCAGAAGCCGAGCTACTTCAGACAATGGCCGTGAAAGCCTGCAAACATTATTAATTTCAAATTGTTATTTAATTTGTGAAAAAACTGGCTAGCTATCGTAACGAACGGGTCGTTACCACAACGCCGAAATACCACAACGCCGAACGTACAATAACGCGGAGTGCCAAATTGACCGCAAAGCCGACAGCTAGAAAACTGCTGTGTACCACAACGCCGAAATACAGTAACGCCGAAAAAATGTTGCTGCGGGGAAGGGGGAGGGGAGGGGGGCACAGGAGCAAAATGAAAAACAACACTGAATGAATATTTGTGTGCTAACCTTACCCCTAACCTAACCTTTGTGGCAGTCCTGCAATGACAATTTTTCGGCGTTAATGTATTTCGGCGTTGTGGTACACAGCAGTTTTCTAGCTGTCGCGGCGTTGCGGTCAATTTGGCATTCGGCGTTATTGTACGTTCGGCTTTGTGGCATTTCGGCGTTGTGGTGCGTCCTCCTTGGGAACGCATCGGGCCGTTTTGAGTTGCCACCCGCAGGTCTGTACAACGGTGGGAATTTTATTTATTTTTTCTTTCCTGAGCGCACTCGTGCGACGACGTCGCGACGTATACTTTCTCCGGCCAGAAGGCGCCAGTGTCTGCTGGGAGCCGCGAAGAGGAGTGGAGGGGGGGGGGGCCTTCAGTGGCGCCGTCTGTCTCCGTTGAAGAGGGAGGGCTGGATGAGGCGAGGCGTCGAAATTACGAAGGTTGGCCGCCGTGCGAAGAAAGAATGGAGCAGGTTTTTTTTTTTTTTTTTCCATTCCATCGTCCTTTCCCTCCCCTCCTCCTCTACTTCATCCGACGCATCCTAAACTTTCTCTTCTCTTCTTCCCTGCTCCTTCCCCCACCCCCCCTTTTTTTTACCTTACATACGCTTGCGTAGCGTTTGTTGCGCGTTCATCACACCACAGAAAATTTAAAAAAAAAAAAAAAGTGCTAGTTCTTTCAGTACTCGCCAGAGATGTGTAACATCTAGCCACGGTAAAGAGGGGGGGGGGGGGGGGTCATGTGTTCTCGCGTTGCAAATTCACTTTTGACATTAAACTCGAACACTCGAATTTAACAAGGAATTCTTTAAAATAATGCCGAGTGTGTTATATGTATGCAAACTTTTTTTTCAACTACATTTCATGAAAAATAAATAAATGATGAGTGAATTTTTTTTTACGAAAATGCGCGCACTACGCCCAAAAAAAAATAGAAAAAAGAGCTATTTATGTATATATGCTTCTAATTTTTTTTGTTTTAGTTATCCATATTGACTATTGATCCATGTAATGAAAAGAAAAACATTAATTTAATATGAATAGTAGTAACGGAAATTACGTTTATAATTTATATATATATATATATTTAAAAATTACACTGAACTAACCTAACCTACAAAATGGGAACTTCGATGAAATTCGGGACTGTTCGGGACTGTTCGGGACTGTTCGGGCCGCTAGTTGTGACAGGAAGCCTTCTTTTCACAGACGAGACCCGAAGTTCATGCTTTTTTTTTTCCGTATCTTTTAATGTAGCTATCCTAACCAAATCAACCGTCCACAATGTTTTAAAGTATTTATAATGTAGCTAACCTAACCTTATTGACCATTAGTATCCTTTTATCAACACCGCCATATTTATTTACGATGAACAAATAAACCGAAGATGCACGATCGGGCGTTCGGCTCTCTCGTCTGTGGAAAGATGGCTTCCCGCGGTTTGTGACTCTCTCCAGTCGCTGCGGACCGGCGGGGGACCGTCCCGCGTCTCGCAGCTGTTTCCGGCGGAATGCCGCTCCGCGGAGGGATATGTGGGACAAGGCGACTGCCCCGTCTATTTTCTGGTCCGGGCGGGCGACCGTGTGGCGGCGGTCGGGGCTTCTCGCCTCCGCAGGAAAGCTGGTTCCTGTCGTCTGCTCATTGCTGGTCCCGTCACCCAAGGCCACCCGCGTCTACTCCCGGTAGTTCATCTGCTTGTTTATTTATTAATTAATTTATTTATTCTCGCCCGGAGACACACGAGCTGCGAAGCGCAGTCCCTCAGAACATCCGACCTCGGGATTTAACGAGCAACATTCCACGTTGCAACGTGTGTACCTTTCCCAGTGGCGTAGCCAGGATTTGTGTATGGGGGGGGGGGATGTTAAGAAGCATGCTGCCCCCTTCCCCCCCTCCCCGTATTACAGCGGGGGCTCCGGGGGTCCTTCCCCCGGGAAAATGTGGATTTTTAAGGTGTAAAATAGTGCTATTTTAGCAGTTTTTCGGTACTCAAATTTAAATATAGTAATAGTAAAAATTTTATTAATTTTAATATGAAATTTGTTTGAGTGATGAATAAGAAATTAATTAAAGATTTTGTGCTAAGGAGGGGGGGGGGGGTTGAACCCCCCCCCCCCCCCTTGGCTACGCCCCTGTACCTTTCGTACACACTCTTGAATCGTCATTGCCCCTAACGTGTCTGTGTCTGTGTCTGTGGATGCCGCCCATTTTTTCTGATCGACAGTGTATGCTCAGTTTGTCGAACCTTGGCAGGCACAAGTTGATTAAAGGTGCTGCTTTGATATTCTTATCAGATTGTTATTTTTTTTTTTTTTATGTTTTGTTATAGCCGACCTGTAACGAGTACTCAACCCCGCCACGCAGGCATACAGCCCTATAACGATCGATGTCATATTCGAGAATGAAATGAGATACTCGTTTGTCATGTCATAATATACCTGTTAATAAATTGTTGTATTTGCGAATTCTGCTGGGCACCTAATTTCCTGACGCACTCGCGTTCGTTTCTTTCCTGCCTTGTTAGGGTTTCCTGTTCTTTTAGTGATACGTGTTCTCACGTTCTCGATGCACTTGCGACACGAAACTCGGGCACGGAATTTCACGTAGAATTCTTTGAAATATCCCACCCACTGCCGGAGCAGCTTCGTACAGTATTAAAGTTTTTTTTTGGACGTGATAACGTCTTATAAATCGTTGAACGTCGGCTGCACGCACGAAATTTTTTTTCACGTTCCGCCTGAGCCGAGCGTGCAAGAACCGGCCAAACCACCGTGCGAGAAAAAATCTTCTATAATATCAAACAGGTTAAAGGCGGATTTTTTTTAAACTAATTGTTCGTGATTATATTTAAACATAATTATTTAAATTAAATTTGCGAAAACTGCAAATAATATTTGAAAATTAAAAAAGTATGCTATTTTTCATCAATTTTTTCTTATGACGTTATCGCGTAAAATTATCATCCGTAAACCGACTTTACAGACAAACCCCCCCCCCCCCTTTTAATTTTCCTTTAATTCAACAAATGATTTTTTTAGCAATTATCAAATTAGAAATGTAAATGTTTATCAACATAGATTAGGCAAAAAGAGCACTGAGTGCTGAAGTGTCTTGATGCAAACACCAAAGCTGTAAAGTGATATATGTGCATAATAAAAACCTATTGAATTGAATTGAATTGAATTGAGCAGCTTCGTCGACTGTCAACTTTTAAACCATACAGAATGTCCATGAAAGAATGTCCCAGTTATAAATTTTAATAGTATCGAGTGTAAAAGTTGTTTTGAGTGTTGGTTCAAGGTCACAATTAAAGATTAACTCTGGACTGTTTTAGATTGAGCACACGTGCGTGTGCTGCTATGTTGTTTATATCGCTTGCAAAGCCACCTATGTTGAAATTTGGCAACAGGATGGAGCCTCTCCCCATCGGAATCTCTTCGTACGAGAGTGATCGAACGTCCAAGTCCCTGACCGTTCGATAGGACGTAATGGTCGAGACGACAGATCTCTCTTTTAGCTGGCCTTCGCCTTCATCTGACATAACGCCATGCGAATTTTTTTTCTCCTTTGGGGCTTTATAAAAGATCGCGTCTACGTTCCGCCGCTACCTAATGATTTCCCGGAGTTGAGACACAGAACTGAAGAAGGTATCGCTTCAATTACTCCGGACTTGCTAACCAAAGTGTGGGGATGTGTGCCGCACGAGTATAGTTGCACTCATTGAACCGTAGTAAAAAAAAACTTCATTTTGATGTATGATTATGTAAATAGTGTAGAATAAAATGTTGAAATTGACCATTGAAGGACAAAACTGCTCCTGTAGAAGCGAAAAACTTCAGAGAATACACTAATACCTGTTTTTTGGACCTGATTTTCAGTAAGGAAAAAATAAATTTTTAACCATGTTAAAATGCATTAAATAGGTTAAACGATGGAATTTTTTCCGTGGTTTTGTCACGTATTACTAGAGACCCGGAAATTTCGCGGATTCATTTAGTCGCAAGCTAGAATGCAAACCTTCACACTCTCGCACTGTGTTCATGATTGGCACGCAGTTATCTGGACACGCCCCTCTACGACCGTGAGCCAACGAGATGTCCAGCTAGGAGAGAAGTGAGCGAATCAGGTGGTGCCAAATAACAAGGATAAAAATGTTCTCGCTAAGAAATCAACTAATGGGAAAGTAAACATGGGTCGAGCACACCTATAACTTTGAATTATATCCTTGAGGCCAGAATAATCCGCGAAATTTCCGGGTCTCTATGTATTACCTTTGAATATATATACTGTCGCCAGCCCAGGTTAAAATTTCTAATACGGCTTTGAGGTAGTTGGTTAATTCACCGCCGCAATCGCCACCATCTCTAGGGCATCGACTTGTGGCGGTCCCTAGCGGACAAGTGTCGAACTCTTCAAACACCCCTTCCCCCTCCCGTTGAACGTCCTCGAGCTGCAGTAAATGATGGGATGGGGGGTGCGGGGAATGACAGCGGGCGACAGGGCTGCTCTCTAACGTGCAAATAACAACTAAGACGATACAGGGCGTTACGGCAGCGCACTGCAGCGGTGAAGTTCCCAAGCTGCTCATCATACGCTCCTGAAAAACGTAGAGTAAATCCTATCCACTCGCGACTTCTATACAGTATATATATTCAAAGGTATTACCGATATCTGATGTCCATCGCATCCACGGTGACTACTCCTACCGGGGGTTGGGATGACCGCTCTGACGGGGGGGGAGGGGGATGAGTGGGGCCCTTGACGCCTCGGCGCCGCGGCGGGCCGGAACAGGAACAGGAAGAGGTCTGACGGGTGGCCAGGGAAGGGGGGGGGGGGTTACCGGCACATGGTCGGCGCCAGGGAAGAGAAAGGGGCAGCGGGTGTCTCGTGTGAAGTAGTCCGTGCGGGGACAAAGAAGAGCGGTGTTACTTCAGCTAGGGAAGACGGCTCCGAGAGATTCCCCGCCTAGCCGGAGACACAAAAAAAAAAGAAAAAAAATTGATTTTCTGTAAAGTCGTTTTACGGACGATAGTTTAACGTGACAACGTCATAACAAAACATTGATGAAATGATTGCATACTTTATGAATAAAATTGAATCATTTTTATTTTAATAATAAAAGGATAAGTACTTGAAATTATACTAGTTATCAGATTTTGTAAAATGCAAGAATAATTAACTTTTATTGCCAAAATTATTGTTGTTGTAATACGCAATGAAAACCACATTAACTTTTCACTTCACTTTATAAACAGTCGAGTGGAAGAGAGATAGTGCAAGCGTACAATGAGCGTAACGGGGACAGCGTAACGGAACAATGTGCGTAACGGGACACAGCATGACGGAACAATGTGCGTAACGGGACACTTTTTCGTGCGTGCAGCCGGCGTTCGTCGATTTATTAGACGTTGTCACGTCAAAAACCAATTCCCTCTACGTTTACTGTGCTACAAGTGCCTACCATTTGTAACACTCCAGCGAAGATACTGCAAAAATATGTCCAGCACATGGCTACGGCCATTTTCGAGATAAAACTGAGTGTTGATAAAGATCGCAGACTTTCGCGACCATTGGCTGAAGTATCTTGGCTTCCGTGTTGTGGCCGCGTTCACTTTAAAACTGTATTTTTAGAAGAGTCAAAATGGCCAAACCCGTGTTTTCGGGATACGTTTTATTCATGAAACATCCGGTAGAGATTATTGAAAGTAATCATAGACTTGCATTACACCTTTATCTTCATTTCTCCGCCGTGTAATGTTACGGTCGCCGCTCGATGCACGACGAGAAGACTGCGCGCCAGTCCAGAGGAGACACCGTGCTAGAAGCACCAGCGAGCATCGCGCTTAACTTCCCGCCTCGCCGACACAGATACGCCTTAAAGCTGTTCAAGTCTTTAGTAAATAGTTTTCAATATGATATGTAAGCAGTGTTTAATGAAGAGAACTAATACATAGATGTGATAAACATCATGCGTAATATAATTTTTATTTATGGCTAATCAATTATTCCTAACGGTTGAGACAAAAATCTAAGAAACATTCTTGGCTAAGTGAACGCCACTGCTCCCGATGTGAGTAAGGAGACATGTAGATGTATAACAAAGCAAGTTTTAATTAATTTAAATATTTTTTAAAAAAAAATTGTGAGAGAATCTTTCAGAAATCGCCACTGATGTAAAGAGCAAATTCTTGTGTTCTCACGTTGAAAATACATTTATGCAACACGAAACTCGGATACTAAAATGAACGTAGAATTCTTTATAAGTAATGCCGAGCGTGATACATATACGAATAATTTTATTTTTGAACTACATGTCTTCCGCACCACCCACCGCTATAATTCGCAGCCGGAGCAGCTATTGCAGACCAAAAATATTGCCCGTCTTGTTGAAAAAAAAAAAAAATCGTTTGAACGGTTTGTACTTTAAAAGTTTGCCCTTGGTCTTTGTGAACAATGGTTTCGGCGCCTTACGCCACAGATGGCAGCACCGTGTGCCGAGAGCTAAGCTGTACGGGGAGGGGAGGAATAAAGGTGTTTCTCGAGCCGCTCTTGCGGGTCAGACAGCGAGGTGGGGAGAGGGCGAGAGAAATGTTATCTCTCTCCTCTCTCTCTCTCTCTCTCCCCCTCTCCCCCTCTCTCCACTCCGCGGCCTTGTGTCGTGGGTGAAGGGGGGGGGGCCTCTCTGTCTGCGAGGACTCCCGCTCCTGCCGGCCAGTCCCGGCGGAGATGCGCGCGCCGGAGGTGAGGCACAGCTGCGCGGCGCATCTGTGACGTGACGGCGCATCTGTGACGTGTGCGTGCTCTTCCCCCCGCAGGCGGTGGTCCGGTCATCGGCAGACGCCATGAAGACGGAGGACAAGACCGCCGCGGCCGCGCGGGTCAGGATCGCCGTTTTGGGCACCATCGACGTCGGCAAGTCAGGTGAGTCACCGAACCATCCCCCTAACCCCCCTCCCTCGCCCCTCCCCTCCACCACCAAAACAACATCAAAATTCCCTTCTACAGTAACTGTAACAACTTCACTAGGCAACAGGATGGAGCCACACCTTCCCCTCCGATTGGAAAACCCATTGTCCGAGACCGTTGGATGGTGCTGCCATCTCTGTTTTTTTTTCCCCCGTAACAATTGTACCGATGGTTGCGAAATGTCCGCTAGAATGCGTTGAAACCAGTTTCTTGCCTCGCACCAGGACACCGTTTACTCAAAATTTGCCGATTTGTTTCCTTGCTGGGATTTGGTTTGGACCGTTGAAATTTGTCGTAGCGGACTAGCGGTAGAGACCTACAGAGCTCTTTTTTTTTTTTTCGCTTCACGTTCCGCCGCTACCTAATGAATACTTAATGACTTCTGTTCGGCCCATGCCTTAGAGAGATTTGATACTTTCTGAGAGGGAAAAAATCTGAGAAATTCGGCGTAGTTAAGGGCCCCGCCTACCCGGGCACACACACGCTGCGCAGAGTTTCAGGTAAAACAGCGCGATTTCAAAACTACTAGATATTCGAGTGGGGTCTGCTTACGAAAAAGCATTTTAGAGTTCGCCGAGGGCCGAAAAGTACTTTTGATTTCGGATTAAGTTTTTAAACTGTATTTTTAGAAGGGTTAAAGTGCTTAAAACGCATGTTTTCAGAGTAAATTTTAGGCTTAAAACAACCGGTGAAGATTTTTTAAAGCACTTAAGGGACTTGCATTACACCTTTATCTTCATTTCTCCGCCGTGTAATGTTATGGTCACCGCTCGATGCACGACGAGAAGACCGCGCGCCAGTCCAGAGGAGACACCGCGCTAGAAGCACCAGCGAGCGTCGCGCTTATCATCCCGCCTCGCTAGCACAGATACACCCCTCACGAGGCGGGACCCCTTAATACTTCACGGTGTCGCCATTGCGTAATCAAACCTCACCGGACATCGCTAATTGCGAGTCTCGGGGACGATAGCCGCTCTGGCCGCTGACGCAAGCGGGGTGATTATTTCGACACGCTTCCGCTAATTCGCGGGCGAATGCTTGCCAACCTGGCTCCCAAGGGCGAATGGAACCAGACAGGTGACAAACGCCTGTGGAATAAAATTTGTACACTTTAATGGCCTTAAATACAAATAATCCAGAACTTTAAAAGTACTTGAGAAAATTAAGATTGCACTTTTTAATTCGCGCGACAGTGCTGCTATCTGTAGGATAGTTGGCGTAGCGAATGTACCGATGGTTGCCAAAAGACCGCTAGAATGCACTGAAAATTCAGTTTCTAGCCTTGCGCAGGGCACAGTTTATTGAAACTGTTTTTTTTTTTTTTCCTTTTTCTTTCCTAACAGGGATTGGGTTTTGGACACGTTTCTGGAATACGGCCTGCGAGTTAGGTTACGGTCGTATCCCAAAACAAGGCGGTTTCTTACTCGCTGCCTGAACCGAATGTCCTGGAATACCGCCCCGGAGATTGGATTGTGCTTGCAGCGAGTGTTTTGTGTTCGGGCGGGGACAGGCCTCATTGTCTACCCCCATAGGGGCGAGAATCGCGTGTGTGGGTGTTCGAGGCCGCAGCTTCTGCTAACAGGATAATACCGTCCGTCGTAACTGGCCGCATCCTTGCCAGCCCACGCCTAAAAAGACCTGTCACCATCTCGCGAAACTCGAAGTGCCGAGACGACACATCTACTTAGGTCCAAACTACGACCGTGTCTCGTCTCTACACAAACTTCAGGCCAAAAAAAATACAATTGACCGTGGTTCGCAAAAAAGTGACTGTATCTAGGCATCTCTATAAAAAAAAATTCCAGACCGTTTAATTTAAGATTAAGAAACACTGTTTACATGTGATCGCTGAAGAAAAAAAAAGTTATTTTTTTATTTATGTTAAGTTACAGTCTTTTGATAGAGAGATTTGTCATAACGTAGAATTTTTTTTTTTTTTAAAAACACGTAACTCGGAAAACTTACATGTGATCGCTGAAGAAAAAAAAAACCAAAAAGTTATTTTTTTATTTATGTTAAGTTACAGTCTTTTGATAGAGATATTTGTTATAACGTAGAATTTTTTTTTAAAAAAAAAACACGTAACTCGGAAAACTTTGAAACTAATAATCTGACAAATTTGAAACATTATAACTTATAAGTTTTAAAAATTAAAACGTGCAACTTAGACCTTTAGTAAGTTATAAACAATCCATGTAACTTGGAAACAAAACAAAAAAAAATGACAATCGTAAACCAGAATTGTCCTAACTTTTTAAAAAACTCAACTTAGAAATATATCAGTTAGAAAATTATATAGTGTGTTTCTAAGTGTAGTGTTTCCAATTTGCGATACATAAACTCTTTCGACACATATTTTACATATATTTCAAAATCTATAAAGTTGTCCGTCTAAAGGCACAATTATTTAAGCACATATATATGTGTGGCTTCGTTGTTGAAAATATGGACGTTATTGGGAAAAAGGATAATTTATTTTTTCTAGCATGCAATTTATAGTTCTGGTCAATTAATTCTTCAAATCATGATTTTGTATAAGAACATCTTTCTTAGATTTCATTGCCCCACATTAAAAAAACGCGATTTTACAGAAATTTAATTTATAAAACCAAATGAAAATAATTTATCGGGGGAAAAAAATACAAATTTTTTTTTCGAGATCAATGAAGAAAAGTATTTCTGAAATTTTAGTTCCAGATAGGCTTACAAATTTTTGTTTGAAATATTTTTTTTTTTTAACTTTTCAGAGGGAGGACCTGGGAGGTCAAACTCCCCCCCCCCTTTCCCCCCTTCCCCCCCCCCCCCAAAAAAAAAAATCCGTTACCACAGAAAGTTACCACAGGAAGCTCTTCAAATTGTTATGCCCCCGTACAGGGGCGCAAATCTGTAAGATTTTCAGGGGGTATTGGCGGTCCGAGAGTTTTTTCCATTTGTGGTTAACCGATACAAATCTGGATAGGGTTCTTGTATGTTGTATACACCACTTAATTTGATTTAAATTCGTGCAATGAGCAGAAAACTATAATGCATACACAAGTTTAGTAAAGATCGCAGGCTTTCGCGGCCATTGTATGGAGTTTCTTGTGGCCGCGTCGAAGGCGAAAGTATCACCGACTTTTCGGTCGACGTTGCAGTCGCCAACATCAGAGAGCAGTTAGTTACCTACCTGCCTACCCTGATGATGGGGCCCGCAAAGTTTTGACCGAAACGTCGGTGGTGATGTCGTCTTCGCATCACGACGCGGCCACAACCCAGAAAGCCCGAGCGACTCTGTACGGAAGGGTTTTTTTTTCCCATAAGACATAAAAACTTATGTTTACGTTTATCAAACCACCGTTTCACGGTCATGATTTTGCAAGCACAGGAGGGTCCTGTTAGATGGGGGCTGCTTGGTTCATGGGGGGAAGTGGGTGGGGGGTTTTACGCCCGTGTCTCCGTAACAGCAAATGGCCCGGGGCCCGCCTCGTCAGGGGTGTATCTTTATCAGCGGGACGGGATGATAAGCGCGACGACGCTCGCTGGTGCTTCTAGCGCGGTGTCTCCTCTGGACTGGCGCGCAGTCTTCTCGTCGTGCATCGAGCGGCGACCGTGACATCACACGGCGGAGAAGTGAAGATAAAGGTGTAATGCAAGTCCCTTGAGTGCTTTCAAGAATCTGCACCGGTTGTTTTACGCCTAAAAATTTACTCTGAAAACATGCGTTTTAGCCATTTTTCACTCTTCTAAAAACACAGTTTGAAAACATAATCCGAAATCAAAAATACTTTCCGGCCCTCAGAGAACTCTTACATGCTTTTCCGTAAGCAGATCCCACTCGGATGTCTGGAGTAGTTTTGAAATCGCGTTGTTTTTCCTGAAGCTCTGCGCACCGTGTGTGTGTGTGTGTGTCCGGGTAGGTGGGTGCCTTGAGGCTGCCATTGATTACTCAATCGGTCACGTGGTGAGGCGGCGGCGTGTGATGTCCAGCGCTGCACGGGTTGTTAACATCCAGGCGCTGCCATGAAAGTTTTTTTTTTTTCTAATTTTGAGAGGGGGGCAAGGAAGGGGGGGATGAAACGTGACCGAGGACTCTTGCACCCGTGTGTTTGTGTCTCTAAATATACTCGCGGCCCGCCCACTACATTCCACTCCCTCTGCGTACACATGCGCGCCGAATTAACTTCGCAGAAGACAGAACCCCGCCCCTCGCAAACCACGAGGCAGTGAAGTAGCTTGGCTTCTGGGTTGTAGCCGCGTCCTGGGCGAATAATTCACCGACGTTTCGGTCGACATTGCAGTCGCCATCATCAGGAGGCAGTTCCCTACTACTACTACTACTACTACTACTCAGTACTGCTACCTGCTACTACTCAGTAGGTAACTACTCCCTGATGATGGCGACTGCAATGTCAACCGAAACGTCGGTGAATTATCCGCCAAGGACGCGGCTATAATCCAAAAGCCAAGCTATTTCAGACAATGGCAGTGAAAGCCTGTGAACATTATTCACGAAACAGTTTCAAAAACATCGATTAAAAAAACATGCGCTTGCGAAAGTTACGCAGAATCCATGACAAAAAAAAAGAACGTAAACTTATTGTAAAAAAAAAAAAGTAAACGAAATCGTGCTCTGCCATCTTTGACCGGTTGTACAGATGTTTCAATTTTTAAAAAAAATTAATGTGGACCGTGTAACTTGGTCGCGGATGTTTTTTCCATCGGACGTGTAATTCGGGATCTCGCCTCCCCCCAGATACACACCTGCTCCCAATATTTCGGGAACGTCGCCAGGTGTTTTTTTTTTTGTATTTTTATTTTATTTTCGGAGCTTCTCTGCGAGAAATCGTACTCACATAACTCGCGCCCTGTTTGACTGTCCACTATAACTCGTCCTCTCGTGAATTGCAGACCGCTGGAGTATATCCCACGCATTGCTCCATTAACCCTGTTCATGTGTTCTTCCGCTGAAAAGTGGACAATTTATATCACAATGACATGGAGTTCATCAAATCCTTGTATGTGTTGGTCATTTGTGTACTTACTTTTTGGTCGACAATCATATCTACGGTATGGCTATGAAAAAAAAATTATTATATTAAAAATATTATAATATAATAATAACACATAAAATTATATTTCAGGATTAAGATTGTTATTACTTTAAATCCCCCAAAAAAACTAGTTTCGTTAAAATATTTTTTTTTGAAAATATGTGAGCGTTTCTTTCAGTACTCGCCAGTGATGTGTTAACATCAAAAACTCGGTAACGTAAAAACTCATGTGTTCTCATGTTGTCAATATTGCAAATAAACTTATGATACGAACTTCAGACACGAAATTTAACGCGTGTATGTGTATATATATATATATATATATTTAGTTATTTATTTATTATCCCGAGCGTGTTAAATGAAATAGTCGCTTTTCAATTACCAAAATTTCTGTATGAGAATACCACACATACATTTTTTTGCGCCGATGCTAGAATTCGCTGCTTGAATGGTAAACGTTGCTTGCTGCCACCAACAAACGCAGATAGCAGTTAGCGGAACGAAACAACCTGCGGAAATTTTAAACCATTAAGTAACGGCTCCGATAAAACCCCGGTTCTAGACCTGATTTTCGACAAGGAATTTTATTCAAACACTGTCCATCTTGTTAAAATTAATTACATAGTTATCCTATGCGCGACGAGAAGACTGCGCGCCAGTACAGAGCCTTTGAGCTTAGAGGCTATACCGCGCTAGAAATACCAGCGAGCGTCGCACTTATCATCCCGCCTCACCGGCACAGACACACCTTTGACCAGACGGGCCCCTTTAACCGTGTGCTCATCGGCATAAAGATCGGTTCTTAAGATTTTTTTTTTTGATCGTAAACCCCAATTTTTGCACTCAAGGTTTGTTCTGCTCGCCGTCTCTTTTGCTCCCTAGAAGTTTTAAGAGTTAAGAGTAAATTAACGTATGACGTAACAAGTCGTGTAAGCAACGGGATTGGACTACGCTTGTAGCGAAGGGCGCTACCTGCTTCGCACATCCCCCCGCAGACCGGCCAGCCTCTTCGCTAGCTTCCTCGCAACAATATGTACACTAACCTAATAGTTACATTTAAACTTTCAAGTTAAAAATAATTTTTTTTTGTTTTTAAGTTCTGGAGCAAGACCAATAATTCAAGGTAAACATTTACTCTGTAACGAAAACACTGAGCCTTTTTTTTTTTTTAAGAAAAACCACCTAACCCATGGGATTTATTTATTAGACTTACGAATCAATCTTTTTTTTTTTTAGATATTTCATCGGGTTAACAATATGTTTCTTGTGTTTAATCTTTGCAATCACGAAAGAAGTAAATATTCATATTGGATTTTTATGTATAATTATCGTAGCTTTTAAACCATTTGTGGCATCATAATAAAACATAAACTAAAATAAATCCTGAGATCAAATACAAAACTTGTTCGGAATTCAAGTTAAATCATTTTGTATAGAATTTGCATACAGATAAATATATATTTTTTAATGTCGTATCATGTTTATGTTTAAAATTTGCTAACATTGAGAAAAATATTAATATATATATAAACATTTGAGAAAAAATTCATACGCACTTCAGTATTAATTTTATTTGTGTGATGTAGATAAATAATGGTTGTGTTTTGACTTCTTGTTGATTGTTTTCTTTTTTTAGCACTGATCGTTCGTTACCTCACCAGAAGGTTTATCGGCGAGTACCGGTCCAACACAGGTAGGAACAACTACTGCTGCGTGCTGCTGTAATGTCACGATGCTGGTACCACAATCACCCTGAGGAAGCAATGCGACAGCACAAAAATCGGGTGACAGTCAGCAGAAAAAAAAATGGTTGTCTGTAAAGTCGGTTTACGGACGATAGTTTAACGTGACAACGTCATAACAAAACATTTATGAAATGATTGCATACTTTTATGGATAAAATTGAATCGTTTTTATTGAATTATCGCTATTTTGTATGGATACAAAGAAAGAGTGAAATGAAATCTACAATTTAATTGATAAATTTAATGTTTAATGTGCCTCGGAAAAAGTCAAATCGATGGATGTTCCAATCGAGTGGAAGAGAGATAGATGCGGTGCAAGCGTACAATGAGCGTAACGGGACTTTTCGTAACAGGACCATGTGTGTAACGGGACACTTTTTCGTGCGTGCAGCCAGCGTTCATCGATTTATTAGACGTTGCCACGTCAAAAAAAATATCACGTGAGCGAGTCTTTCCAGTATTCTTCAGAGACAGGATGATATCTAACCTCGGTAACCAGCAAATTCACGTGTTCTCATGTTGCAAATGCACTTGTAAAATAAAACTCGCAAACGTAATTTAACGTAGAATCCTTTAAAATAATTCCGAGCGTGATAAATACACGTAAATTGTTTGTTTTTTTCAACCACATTTATGGACGCACATCACACGTAGTTTTAACATCCGCATTCGGGTTGCAAAGCGGAACGTTAAATTACATAATAAAACGGCTCCTATAAAATCGAAAATATAAATATATATATATATATATATATAAATATATATATATATTTGAATAATTTATTAAATATGGCCTTGGACCTGATTTCAACAAAAAAATTTTTGACGTGACGTCTAATAAATCGATGAACGCCGGCTGCACGCACTAAAAAGGATGACTCATTTTCCCGTTACGCACATTGTCCCGTTACGCTCATTGTACGCTTGCGCCGTTTCTATCTCTCTTCCACTCGATTGGAACAACCATCGATTTGACTTTATCGAGGCACATTAAACTTGAAACACTCCCATTCGTTTCCTACTTTATCTATCATCGTATAACACAGATTGGAAGAAGTTAAATAGCAAACATGTATAAAAGTTATAGTAAAAATAATCTGTTTGTTAAAGTAGTAAACACATTTGAATTAATGAGTGCAAATAAAAGTAAATTTATCAATTAAATTGTAGATTTCATTTCACTCCTTTGTATCCATACATAATAGTGATAATTAAATAAAAATTATTCAATTTTATTCATAAAAGTTTGCAATCATTTCATCAGTGTTTTGTTATGACGTTGTCACGTTAAACTATCGTCCGTAAACCGATTTTACAGACAACCACTTTTTTTTTCTCAAATTTCTTCTCATTTTGTTTTAAAGTTCATTAAACCTTTAGTACTCTAAAGTTTTCCTTTATTTTTGTGAACTTTTGGTTTACGCCATCCACTACAGATGGCAGCATCTTGGTTACACATTTCCGATCCGTGTGAATTCCGTAGCATTCACGTAATTGCGTATGCCTAGAGCTGAGATGTCACCCATCCGCGAATTCTTTGGCTGTGACGTCACAGATAGGTCGAACGTGATTGGTTGGAGAAATACTTTTTTTTTTCGCTTTGCATCCATCGTGCTATTGTGGTTCCAGCATTAGTTAATGCATGTCCTTATATATATATATATATATATATATATATATATATATATATATATATATATATATATATCGAGTCGTGTTAGAATTGGCTATCTCGAAATTTTGTTGTAATTTGTGATTTAGTACATTTCAAGCTGAATGCAACTATCATACACATGTGTAGCGTTCTCATCTTAATATATATAAATCCAGTGTCCTGATGTTTGTGTCCAATTAACTTTTCACGAAGTCAACCGATTGCAATGAAAATTGGCATTTATGTGTAAATTTTTCCAACTTGAGAGATAGTATAGTTTTTATTTCGATTAATGGTCTTAATAATTTATAATTAATAATAAACTGATTATCAATGTTGATTGGTGTCTACGCCCGGGAAACAGTGGGTACTTCGTCTCCATGACAACGTTGCGTGCTCGAGAGTCGGGAAACCATCGGTGCTATTCGCTTTTTCTTCGGTACATTACAAAGCACTGTATTAAGTTTTTGTCAAGATTAATTAATTTTCATTTTATTTCATTTACTATTATTATAACTGTAAATAAGAGAATTGGTCTCATTTTTTCCCCCATTAATACAACCGCGCGAAGCCGGGTCGGGCAGCTAGTAGATCATATAATTCTGATTCTGATTCCATTTATAAAAGATAGTGTCTACGTTACGCCGCTACCTAATCATTGGCCAGAGATGAGACACAGACTCTAAGAGGCTATTGCTTCCATTACTCCGAACGTGTTAACTAAAGTGTATGAAGAATTGGACTCTAGGTTGGATGTGTGCCGTACAACTAAAGGTGCACATATTGAACATTTGTGAGAAAAACTAGATTAGTTTACATTCAACTGGTATTATTTGTTGCGAATAGCCTAGATTAAACTGTTATAGTATTAAATTAAAACTGGGACATTATTTTATGGACAACCTGTATTTGAGACAGAACAACAAATTAAAGTGATTTACCGTTTTGAATTTTTAAAAAAAAATAGCCCTCAGATCGAAATAATGACATCAAAAAGAAACATCAACTTTCGTTGGTGCATAGAGCGAAGTTGTTTTATTGTCTTCATGACTCTCTCTTTCTCTCGAAATGGGGTCTGCCCCTGTGACACAGTTGTTGTCGTGGGAAGCAAGAAAGGAAAGGAGGGAGAGAAATAAAAAAGTTTTGGCGCTTTGTGAAAGCCTCCTTCGCAACAATATTGTGGGCCTAATTCGTCATCGTCGTCCCTTTTACTGCTAATTGGTACACATGCGATCACGTGGTACGTCACATGCATGGTCTAGTATCCCCACGCGGGAGTGAAGTTTTCTCGTTCGTAGCATTCATAAATCATTAAATAAATTAGATTTTCTTTCTTTCAAAACTCTGGTTTCTTTAGTTCCAGGAAAACTACTTTTTTATTGATATAATTAATGATACACTAAAAAAAAAAACAGAGAAAGGCGCAATTTCGTGTCCGCCAGTAGATTTTTCGTGAAAACGTTGGGATGAAATCGTAACGAGCGTGTAGTTTTAATATGTAATTTAATTATCAATCTCTTTAATGCAACGGTCACACAGGAGTAGTATAATGGTTGCATGATCGAAAAATCACCAGTTTATCGCATACAGCAAGGGACTGATCTGACGGGTATTTTGTCGCACAAGAAAGTTTGACCGGCACCGTAAAGAGCGAATAGACCGTTTTCACGTCAATAAATAAATCTGAAGACGAAGGCTACGTAGGTACTAACGGTAAACAAAAACTGTGCACCACGTGCTTTAGTTCTTTCGGCACATGACTAATGACTGACACAAAGATTTGCAATTTAATATGGTTATGTTCTTTCATGAGTTTATTTAAGGGGTATTACGCCTCCCCATCTTACAAATTGATAATATTTTAATTTCCGTGCAAGATTTTTCTGTTTGACATGGCATAGGACTTCAGTTTTTTTTGTTTTTTGATACTTTTTGAAGTCGGCACTTTTGAACTGGTGATTTTCATGATAGTTGTAATCCCCCGCTGGAAATAATAAGTTATTTCCTCGCGGCGCTCACAGACTAAAGCCTGTTGGTAAATACGTGGTTGCAACAAGGTATAGGAGGTCTAGGAGGTGTGGTTTACGTCTTGAAAGGACGAAAAATGGGGTAAATCGTTAAAAACTGGAATTACAGCAGAATATGTAAAATAAAATAAAAATGGGGGGGTGTTGTCTGTAAAGTCGGTTTACGGACGATAATTTTACGTGATAACATCAATCAAATGTTTGAAATTGCTGCTTTTAAAAAGTCCGCCTTACCCTGTCTGATATTATGGAAGATTTTCTCGCACGGTGGTTGGCCGGTTCTTGCACGCTCGGCTCAGGCGGAAACGTGACAATGAGTCATGCTTTTTCGTTTTCGTGCGTGCAAGCCGGCGTTCATCGATTTGCAAGACGTTATCACGTCAAAAAATAATAATCCGCGAAACATCGGAAGCGAAATATAATTAACGATGTTACACCCTTTTTGATAAAGCGTTGAGATGTACATAGACGAGAAGCCTAAGATGTCTATCAAGTTCTGTCCCTGCCCGAACACGCCCGAATATTCACCTTCGTGCCAACCTCGGAATTTGTTTTATTTTTTTGCGCAGGAAAAAATGAATTCAAATATTAAAAGTGGTCGGTTAGGTTAGCTAACATTAAAACACTTTAAAACACTATGGACTGTTAGTAAGGTTAGTATAGCTACATTAAAATAAACAGAGAAATATAAATATGTATAAGTAAACCCGAGGTTGGCCGAAGGTGAATATTCGGGCGTGTTCGGGCAGGGACAGAACTTGATGTACATCTTAGGCTGGGTTCACAATTAAAAAAATTAAGCGAGTGCATAGCAAGCCATGCACACGACCTGTGCACACGACCTGTGCGAACTGCGAAATCGGTTCACATTTGAATTCTTACTGTTAATTTCAGCCAATGAAATTTCCCGAACTAAGCAACATCTGTTAGCAGTGTTAGTAAATAAACATATTAACTTTCAAAATAACGTTAATACTTTTATTATCTCGACATTTTCTTACCACAATATGGTTAGTAAATATAAACATATTTCTAGTCCCGCCAAAAAACCACCCTGCTCTTCTCTCATTGGCTGTTGTGCCATGCGTACGCGACCGAAATAAAATATATTAATTTCACTCCTATGCGCACGACCTCGCTCCCATGCACACGACCAACTTTCTGCTATTGTGAATCGTTAGGTTAGGAAACATGGCGTTCATATCCTATGCACACGACCTACTGTTACTGTTACTGTTATTTTTTCAATTGTGAACCTAGCTTTAGGCTTCCCAGACGTTGACACGGCGGGAGCCAGAAACAGGGGGAACTCTGGGAGCGCGGGGGTGGGGTCCTCGGCGGATGAGGGGGCGAAGGCCCGCGCGCACAGGTGCACAGCAAGGACGGGGTGATACGCGGCAGCTGTTGTCCCCGGGACTCCAGACGGGACACAGCTGTTGCCCCCGTCACCCCCTTTCCTCTTATTAACCTTCTGACACGGTGACCTTATTTGCATAAGGTCCGACAAAAATATTGTGGACCGCGAGACCGTCACAGGCACCAATAAAACAGCTTTGTACAAAAATTTTAAGGAATGGTGCCCATAAGGTCTCACTAGCTCTACCAAAATTATATGTATATTTAAACCTTCAAACACACTTATTTTTCCCCTGTATATTTTTTATAAAGTAAAAAAAATATCTTATGTAAATTAATTTTTTTAATATTTTAATTTTTTAAAAAAATGTTTTACACATAACAAAATTGACACTGAAATCAACTTCTATACGTATACTTAAAAATAAAGATTTTTATAATAAGTATCGAAAATTTAAAAAAAAAATGGTATCTTGGAAACTAAATGTAGTACCGCAATGCCCTCGGATAATTTTTTAATCCTTTTCGTAAACAGACGCCATTCTGGATATCTCCAGTAGTTTACAAATAGCGTGTGTGTTTGTGTGTTTGTGTGCGTGTGTAGGCGAGGGCCTTAAGGCAGTCGTGTATCTTCCCCGTGAAACTAAGCTATCGGTTGTTGGGCTTTTTTTTTTTTTAATAATGCGGTGGTGCCGAGGTGCGAATTAGGGTCAGTATCCAACGAAACCTCAGGATTTACGAGCGGCGCCAGATGTAGGCCAAGAACCGCCAAATGGGAAGGATGAGAAAAAAAATGTGAAAAGGGGGGAAGTAGGTTTTCGAAGGAAAACTAAGCTCAACGTCTTCCGTAAACATGATCCCCCGTTTCTTCTACCCCGCGAGCGCAGTTGGATATGGCGGAAAGTGAACGTGAGCATTTAACAGCAGTTCGCCCTTAAGCACCTCAAAGATATAAGCACCCACGGCGGCATAGGTCTTTGGATCGAGTGTCCTTTCTAAAGTTGAAGCCACGCTGGTTGACAATCTGTCAGGGAAAAAAAAGAGTCATCACTGAAACAAGGCTAATGCTGGAAGTTTGTTTTGGTAGTTTTTACACGAATTCGCATTGTCAGAAAAAAATACTGTTTTAATTTTTTTGTTCCACGTAGTTGATAAAATTTCTGTTTTTTTTTTCCTTAATTGGTTTTAGAAGGCTAAAGGGCCCGTCTACATAGGTACATATGGTGTTCAGAGCTTGAAAAAAAAATTGGGTCTGTTTACAATGAGTGCGTATGAATAGTTGTGTTTCCATATTTCCTTTTTAAACTGAATTATTAGAACAGTAAAAATGGCTAAAAGGCGTGTTTTCGGAGATATTATAAAGCGTAAAACAACGGTACAGATTCTTGAAAGTACTCTAGGGACTTGCATTACAGCTTTATCTTCATTTATTCGCCGTATGATGTCACGGTCGCCGCTCGATGCACGACGAGAAGACACCGCGCTAGAAGCACCAGCGAGCGTCGCGCTTATCATCCCGCCTCGCTGGCACAGATACAGCCCTGACTAGGCGGTTCCCATTAAGCTTTCTTGCGATTGCGTTGTAGCTGCGTGGTTGTGCCGGAGAATGCAGACTCAGCCCGTGGCGTATCTTTAGGGCGCTGAGTGGTCGACCAGCGATGCACCCCGCGCTTGTCTTCGTGACAAAGTATTAAGAGCCTCGCCGCCCACGACAGCAGTTGCGTGTCCTTTTAAAGCTGCGGGCGCGTGCCCAGCGCCGGGTTGAAGGGGAGGCATGGCCAGGGAGGAGGGGAAGGGTATTTGAGGAAAGGGAGAAGTAGGGGAAGTGACGCCTTGCTGTTTGCGTGGCGAGGCTTCCTGGAAGACGTACGAGCGTTTGGGTTGCCTACGTGGCCGGGCGCAGGCATCTCCTGGTAAATAATGTTGTGCCGCGTTTTCTGTAAGAATACCATCCGACCCCTTCACTCGACATTCTCTCACCCCTACATCCGGGCCTTCTCCCCCGCCCCCTACCCCCTACAGAAGCGTGTTTACGAAATGCCGGGTCTGCAGAGTATGAGTAAGAGGTCTCCCAGGAACGGCGCTGGCGAAGTAGAATGGCAAACTCTGGTCGTTTTAACGGACACTGTGGGGGGCTTTAAAACTGGCTCTCCCCCTTCCTTCAGTCGTCGTGAATGACGGCTCGGGAGGAAGTGGCAAGCTTCCAGGTTCGAGAGGGTCGGGTACTTAACTGGGCAATGGCTTCGACAGCTCTACCGCGTATATACGCGTGCGTGCGCGCACAAACGAACCTTCTCTTCACCAGAACAGCGTGTCATCGGGGTGTTTTACTGACGGACGCCCCTTAAGCTGCCAAGCACAGCAAGCAGTGAGGAATGCTTTCGTCACACGGACGACGTTGTTTTTTTGTAACCTCATTGTGTCTCGCTCCCAAAATAGCCTCCGTGAAATGAGTCATTATCCTCTGAGAAATCTCACTTCCTAGTTTCATTCAGAACATGGGTATATCAACGTGGGAAAGATATGAGCCCGTAGATGTCATCTTGGATCCAGCAGTTTTTATACCGATACAATAATAATGCACATGTGAGCTACGTTAAAGCATGATAAATAAGTTCATGAAATGGCTTGATTTAATAGTGACTATCAGCTACAAATATTTTCCCCTGGGAAGTAAGCGGTGTTTAAAATATAATTAGTTTTTTTTTTTTTTTTTTGGGTGACTACAACTTTAATAGAATAGACACTATTTTGTTGGTCTTTGTAAATTTCTCGAGGTGTGATTTTTTTCCTTAGCAACAAGTGAGTGAAGTGTTTTTAAAATTGTGCGGTATCCATTCCATTGACCTTTCGAAAACAAAACCGCCCAGGGGTGATCGAACGATTTGCACGCGGGTGCTATCCCTCGTTCTTTCGTTCTTCTGCACCGAGAAAACCGCTGTTTGGTCGCTTCCGATGCGTACGTGCTTTTCAGCCGTCTCCGTCGAAAACTTTCCCCTACCCCTGACCCCCCTCATCCTACTGAGCCTCTCGAATCTTTAAACTTCCTCGGCTCCCAGGATAAACACCTTGAAGGGCACGTCGGCTGTGAATTTCCTCTACCCCCCTTTCCTTCTCTGCCTCATCCAGTGGTTTTCCAGCTCATTTCCCCCCCCCCCCTGCTGTCCTATCGGTTTTATTTCGGGCAACGTGACCCACAGTGTGGCTAATAGCCAGGAAATTTCATAAAAAATGGGGTATAAACTTCAGCTAGATTCACAATTGAAAAAATAACAGTAACAGTAGATTGTGCACATAAGATATGCCAGCCATGTTTCATAACCTACTGATTCTCAATAGCGCATAAAACGGTCGTGTGCATGATGGGAAATGAAAATAATTTATTTCTGTTAAGGGACGAATGGCTCAACAACCAATGAGATTAAAGTAGGAAGCCATTTTGGCGAGCCTAGAGAACTGTTTATATTTATCAGTCATATTGTGGCAAGAAATGGTCGTGATATTATAATGCTCAGGTGTAATTTTTGCTTTAAAAAATTAATTAATGCTATTATTAAAAGCCACTAGCAAAAATTGTAAATAAAATTGTGTCGTGGTTAGAATGGTTAACTAAAAATGTATACCTATAACATTTATTTATATGTTGAAAAACTGTACTAACAAATTGCCGGTCCGATGTCATAGGATAATCATTTGGTAGTTAATATAGTTACTTACACTGCCAACAGATGTCGGGTACATCCCGAAATTTCATTGGCTGAAATTAACGGTAAGATTTCGATTGTGAACCGACTTCACACAGGTCGTGTTGTGTTTTTTTATTATTATTATTATAATTGTGAACCCAGCCTTAACGTGTGGTAAGGGAATGCCGAAAAACTGTTTAGGAACTAGCATGTGTCTGGAAACGAAACCCTGCGAACAGTAGCGCGCAAATTTGAATTTCCCGCGCATTATGCGCCAGTCCAGCGGCTGAGAGGCATGTGGCGAATGTAGTTAAGTTGTTCGGAAGAATAAAATAGAACATAATATAACTGGTTAATATGTTTATTTATATATATTAGGGTGGCCAATAAAACTGAATATTTTTTTCCCGTGTCTCTTACGAAATTGTTAGTTTATCATGTTTTAAACACAGCTCAAATAAAAATTGTTAAGAGGTTGCATCAAAATTTTTAAAACCTTCCAAAATTTTCAATTTTTTTGCTTGTTATTTCACTATTATCAAAACGAATGTGATGATATGAGTTGACATTTTTATCCTATTTAAAATCCGATCCAGGTACAGCTGATAAATTTGTGAACAAAATGGCCGTCATATTGGTTCGTGTAGTACAATGAAACCTCCCCCCTTTCCTTTTGGCTTCACCCACCTCGTCGAGGACAGGAATTTACGCTCCAGCTGCGTATTTCCCTGATCCCTGTGGCAGACTGAATAAATTTGTAAACAAAATGGCCGCCATATTGGTTCGTGTACTACAATGAAACCTCCCCCCTTTCCTTTTGGCTTCGCCCACCTCGTCGAGGACAGGAATTTACGCTCCAGCTGCGTATTTCCCTGATCCCTGTGGCAGACTGAATAAATTTGTAAACAAAATGGCCGCCATATTGGTTCGTGTACTACAATGAAACCTCCCCCCTTTCCTTTTGGCTTCGCCCACCTCGTCGAGGACAGGAATTTACGCTCCAGCTGCGTATTTCCCTGATCCCTGTGGCAGACTGAATAAATTTATAAACAAAATGGCCGCCATATTGGTTCGTGTAGTACAATGAAACCTCCCCCCTTTCCTTTTGTGCTTCACACACCTCGTCGAGGACAGGAATTTACGCTCCAGCTGCGTATTTCCCTGATCCCCGGGGAAGACTGAATAAATATGTAAACAAAATGGCCGCCATATTGGTTCGTGTAGTACAATGAAAACTCCCCACTTTCCTTTTGGCTTCGCCCACCTCGTGAGAGAACAGGACCTTACGCTCCAGATGCATGTTTCCCTGATCCCCGGGGAAGACGGGGTCCCCGACCAGGGCTGCCAACTTGGAGGTGTCCCGGGGGGAAAAAGGGCAGGCAACATGACGCACTCGCAGCTTGCCCCCGGAGGCAGGAGGGAGTGACGTCACGTGAGGATGCCGCCGCCGCAGGGCCCGGAGACTGAAAATAATTCCGCCTGGCTTCGCTCGGGAATGCGGTCCGCGGGTAAATATAGTTCCCCTACCCCCCTCCCCCTCTTTTTTCCGACTCCCCTGCGGCAAGGGTGCCTCGAAAAACATGTGGATCATTCCGGCAGACAGTGCGCGGCGCGGTTCCCACCGAAATCACTCACACACTGTATCGTTTATTTATTCTAAATAACTCTAACCTAACCTAAACAACTTTCCATTTCAGTTAAGATTATCTAACATAACCTACCCTCCCGGAAGAAAAAGAAGTATTATTCATTACATCTGGTATTTGAATTTCCCGCTCATCATGCGCCAGTCCAGCGGCTGAGAGGCATGTGGCGGATCTAGTTACGGTGTTCGGAAGAAAAAAAATAGAGCATAATATTACTGGTTAATACGTTTATATATATGTATATATATTAGGGTGGCAAAAAAAAACCGAATTTTTTTTTCCGAGTCTCTTACGAAATTATGTAAGTTTATCATGTTTTAAACACAGCTCAAAAAAAATTGTTAAGAGGTTGCTCAAAATTTTTAAAAATTTCCAAAATTTTCAATTTTTTGCTTGTTATTTCACTATTACATTGCATCTGGTATTTTTTCCGTAACAATTTTATCGATGGTGGTGAAATGTCCGCTAGAATGCGTTGAAACCAGTTTCAAGCCTCGCGCAGGGCACCGTTTATTAAAACTGTTGCCGATTTGTTTCCTTTCTGGGATTCGGTTTGGACACTTTCTGGAATACGGCGTGCCAGTTATGTTAGGTTGGTTGTGTTCCAACAAGGATGTGCTAATCCGCTAAATTACCCCCAACGTCTTGAGATACCGCCCTAAGGGTACTTTGTAATAGGATTAAATCTGACAAAACCACGTTTATCTTAGGTTTCAAACATTTGGGTAAACTATCTTCAAAATTTTCTTGAGGGAATCCGGAACAACTTCGTCTCGACCATTCATAATTATTGCGTTATCGCCCGCGCAAAGCCATTATTTAACTACCAGAAGAACTCTTACATAGTAAAATACTTAACATATAAAACGCATAGGCCGACCATACTCACAATAAAACACGTACCTAAAGTTGCTTACTACCCATTTCAGGTTTATTTTTGTGGCTATTTTTTTTTTATTTGCAGATACGTTTATGTGATATCTCTGCCTTAACGAAACAAAATTGTTTACAACAATTGTTAATGGTATGAAGATTGTTGAAACCAACATGGCGTCCACGGTTCCGGCTCTCTCTCTCTCTCTTCCTATGTATCGTCGGGGTTCAAGCTCATGGAAATAGACCTTCCTCTATGATTTGGCAACACTAGGCGGCTTCCTCCCTGGCAGGCGCGCAGTTTGATAATGACGCAGGGCGAACTTGGTCGCGGAAACACGGGGCGATTGCGTAAACAGGAGAGATGGAGCGCCTGTCGTGCCAAGGTCAAGAGTGCGTGCGCACGACCACAAGATGGCTGACGAAACCCCCATCTGCAGTGCGTTCCGGCTAAAACGGACACTTCAGGATCCTTGCAAAGTGCCTCCTTCCATTCTTTAATATAAAGAGAGAAAAATGGGGTGTGGCTGTGTCATGGACACGGCCGTGTGTTGTACGTGAATGCGTGTACGTAACAGGTAATATTTTCTATACAAAATATAAAATACGCTATTTTATGTACGTTATCATGTTTGAACACTAAGATGTCATCATACACTTGCATAATTCCAACCGCCCCAGCTGCAGATGTACTGGCCGCATTCATTCTTTTACGTTCCCGGCACTGCTTCACTCGGTCATACGATGTTTTATTGGTATCATTCGATTGAATTTGGGAAGCCCTTTCCAACCGTATACGATCTCTGAATTTGGATTTTGCTTTTTGACACGTATAGGCCGACATTATATTTATTTTTTTTATTTTACCACCATATATATTCACTGTAACTATTTTACACTAATATTTTATACATTTAATCGATAGATTTTGACGAGAGCTGACGGTTGAAACTCAAACGAACGTCGTAGCTTCTACGAGTCAAAACGTACTGAATGGAAATCTCGAAACGCAGCAAAATACTTCAAAATGGCAGCGCTTTCCCCCTCCACCGCGCGCGATAGCTTAACGGATTCTTTCATCATGTAGCTGCAACACCAAACTGTACCCCCGATTTTGTTATAATTTGTTGTTTTTTTAATTGCCTCCCACTGTGGAAGTAATTTAGAAGACGTATTCACGTCAAGAAAACACTTAATATGTGGTTTTTATTTTAACACTTGGCAACTTGATTTTAAATCTCTACCTCACATGTTCTCTTAGCAACTGGAGTAGCGCCTAATATGCGCGCGGTATTCCAATTTGCGCGCTACTGTTCACACCTAGGTTAGCGTTTCCAGACATGAGTTACTTTATAAAAAAAATGTTTTGGTATTTTCTGCTACCCTTTAAATATATCCCCAGATATTATATAAAATATAAAAAGGTATATTTAGATGTTTTTCTCCGGTTTCGTGACGTATATTGCTGTAATTTATGAAAATATTTATTATAGAAAAATAAAACCGATTCTTTGTTCATTTGGAATGAGGTATCTTTATAAACCGTCAAAACATTTTGTTTACTAGGTCCGGTGGTTTTCGAGTTAAATACTTTCGAACAACCCAATAAACTCACACTATCGCTTTATAGTATTATTATAGATAACCTAGGACCTTATAATGTATTGATATGCGTGCTGACTTTAAACTCAGCTTGCTTTCGCTCTCTTAATAAAATCTGGAAATCATTTATTTTTCTTTATCCTAAAAAATAAATGCCAGGGACGTAGAATAAATCGCAACTTCACACCCAATCAAGATTCTTCTCCCGGCAAGTGTTGCCAAACTTTGCACCTAGTTCACATCTGTTAAACAAAATTAGCTCTAGCTAGCGCCTTAACACACACCCCCCCCCCCCCCCCCTTCTCCTAGCATACCCGGGCACACATGTGGTGTGCAGATCTGCAGAAGAAACCACGTGACTATAAAGCTGCTCAAGATATCAAGAGTGGTGTCAGTTTACAAAAAAGCATTTAATAATACGCTGATAGCGGATGAGTAGTTCTCATTCAGTATTTCGTTTGTAAACTGTATATTTAGAAGAGGTAAAATGGCTAATATGTGTGTATTCTGAATCGTTTAAGGCATGAAACAGCCCTTTAATAGATTCTTGAAAGCACACAAGAGACTAGCATTACACCTGTATCTTCATTTCTCCGCCGCCGTATGATGTTACGGTCGCCGCTCGACGCACGACGAGAAGACTGCGCACCAGTCCAGAGGAGATAACCGCGCTAGAAGCACCAGCGAGCGTCGCGCTTATCATCCCGCCTCGCTAGCACAGATACAGCCCTCTGACTAGGCGGGTCCCATTAAGCAGGAAGATCATTACGAACGTATTTAATTTCAAGCTATGAAAATTACTAATCATATGTTATCATTACAAATTTTATTTTAATGAGAAACCTCATAAATTCAAATGATTGATCGTAATTAGATGCCTTAGATAGGTCTCGCCCTGTATTATTAATAAGGTGTTAAACACTTTCTGTGATGGATTACAGATATGGTCCCAATAGCAGTATATAAACCCAGATAAATTACCCTGCCGGCTGTAGAAAAAATTTGTGTGCGTGGAGTCCACGGCCGACAGATTATTATATTACAACGGTACAGGAAACACAATTCTCTTTGGCTGATGTCGCAGATTTAAATATATATTTAAGTGTGCGAGCACTAAATTATGCTATTTCACAAGTGTGCAATCATACAAGAGTGCGAGTATACAAGTGTGCAAGTTAACAATCGTTCTTAAGTGTGCAAGTATGCATGTATGCAAGTGTGAAAGTATATAAGTGTGCAAGTGTGCAAGTATGTAAGTGTGCAAGTGCGCACGTGTGCAAGTATGCTAAGTCATTTCTACCTCTCCCCTGCCGCCTCCTCCTCTAGCGGTCCCCCCCCCCCCCCCCCCAACCACGTAAACAAACTATTCTCCTCGTGCGATCGGAATTTTTGTAACGCTCGAAAAATTGTAGCCCCCTCAGCAAAATAAAAAAGTTTCGCTTCAGAAATGAATGCATGTAAGATACGATGAATAATAAACCCCCGTTCCCGTCTGTGCCGAAACATGGACTCTACCGTGTGCTCAATCCGCACGAGCTTGCCTCTCGTCTGGGTGTCCGGGTGGCCAGCCAAGGGCCAAGGCTGCCAGCCCCGGGGGTTCTGATTGGCCCGGGAATACTGCTATAGAGCGCGTCATCCTTAGTGTGCAGCGCAGTGCGAATGTCTCCTACGAGTACTGTTGCCTCGCTCGTACCTTTGAATATATATACTGTATAGAAGTCGCCAGCCCAGGTTAAAATTTCTAATACGGTTTTGAGGTAGTTGGTTAATTCACCGCCGTAATCGCCACCATCTCTAGGGCATCGACTTGTGGTGGTCCCTAGCGGACAAGTGTCGAACTCTTCAAACACCCCTTCCCCCTCCTGTTGAACGAACTTGAGCTGCAGTGAATGATAGATGGGGGGTGCGGGGAATGACAGCGGACGACAGCGCTGCGCTCTAACGTGTAAATAACAACTAAGACGATACAGGGCGTTACGGCAGCGCACTGCAGCGGTGAAGTTCCCAAGCTGCTCATCATACGCTTCTGATAAACGTAGAGTAAATCCTATCCACTCGCGACTTCTATACAGTATATATATTCAAAGCTCATACCACCCGGCTTGTTAAGGGGCCCGCCTACCTGGGCACACATACGGTGAGTAGAGCTTCAGGAAAAACAAACGCGATTTCAAAACTACTCAAGATATCCGAGTGGGGCCTATTTACGAGTAGCATTTAAGAGTTCGTTGAGGACCGAAAAGTACTTTTAATTTCGGATTAAGTTTTTAAACTGTATTTTTAGAAGCGTTAAAATGCCTTAAAACGCGTGTTTTCAGAGTAATTTTTAGGCAAAAAACAATCAGTACAGATTCTTGAAAGCACTTAATGGGCTTGCATAACACCTTTATCTTCATTTCTCCGCCATATAATGTTACGGTCACCGCTCAAATTTCACAGTTATCCTGTGACGACGAGACGAATGCGCGCCAGTTCAGAGCCTTGCGCTTAGAGGCTATACCGCGCTGGAAGCACCAGCGAGCGTCGCGCTTATCATCCCACCTCACTAACACACATACACCCCTGACGAGGCGGGCCCCTTAACATCTCAGCTCTCGGCATGAGGCATTCGGCGAACGGAACGGAAATGTGTGACCACGGTGCTGCCATCTGTGGCGGACGGCGCGAACCAGAGTTCACAAAGCCAAAGGGGAATCTTCATAGTATTAACAGTTAGATGGCGTGAATACGTCTTTAAAATTGCTTCCACAGTGGGAGGCAATTAAAATAAAATGATAACAAAATCCGGGGGATAGTGTTTGGTGCTGCAGCTACATATCTTATCATCTCCATCACAAAATTTAATCACACCACTGGATAGCTAAAGGATCAAAGCATTTGTTACGCTAGGTGAGGACTGTGACGCATCGCGCGCGGTGGAGGGGGAAGCGCCGCCATTTTGAGGTCAATTTTCTGCGTTTCGAGATTTCCATTCTTTTGACTCGGAGAAGCAACGACTTTCGTTTGAGTTTCAATCGTCAGCTCTCGTCAAAATCTATCGATTGCATATATAAATCATTAGTGTAAAATAGTTACAGTGAATATATATGGTGTTAAAATAAAAAAAATAATAAAAAAATATGTCAGCCTATACGGGTTAAAAAAGCCAAATCCAAATACAGAGATCGTACACGGTTGGAAAGGGCTTCCCAAAAGCAATCGAATGATACCAATAAAACACCGTGTGACCGAGTGAAGCAGTGCCGGGAACGTAAAAGAATGAATGCGGCCGAGCGGATCAACGACGGTGTCAGTACATCTGCAGCTGGGGGCCATTGAAATTATGCAAGTGGATGATGACTTCTTGGTCTTCAAACATGATTATAACATACATAAAATAGCGTATTTTATATTTTGTATATAAAATATTACCTGTTACGTACGCGTATTCACGTACAACACACGGCCGTGTCCATGACACAGCCACACCCCATTATTTTTTCAAAGTGGAACTTCCTTGCTGAAGGGGCAACAAATTTCGAGCATTACGAAAATTCCGATCGCATGAGGAGAAGACGGCAGCAAGAATGAAGCAGCATACACGCACCCTTGCATACTTTCATATTCGCACACTTGCGCAGTAGCATAATTTAGCGCTCGCATACTTGCATATATTAATTTTGACAGACATAAGTAACAAAGCAGAATTTTTTTTCAGACAAAGAAAATTGTATTTTCTATATCTAATAATATATTAAGCAAAAATTTTCACTTCAATTGTGCGTGGACTCCACGCACACAAATTGTGTTTTTCCCGTGTTCGGTTGGGCGGAAAAGTGAAGAAGAACGACGGTCTATCCGTTCGCGATGTGTTCTTTACGTCGAGCCGTGACTTGCTCCGAAGTGACGGCTAAAGACCGACCGAATGACAGATCTAGCTCGTTGCCCGTCTTCGTGACGAATTTTGACACCAAACGCTGCAAAGAGTCCCGTTTACACATAACACATTTCGGTTACGCGAATGGGACTGCGTTACGGTCGTCTGCTACGTATGGCTACCCACCTTTTTAAGCAGATGCCACGCAGGAAGCTACGTAACGCTATGTTCGCTGCGCCAGGCGGCCAGAACAGGACAGTCCAGTTCGCGATGTAGGAGAGACGCATGCCGTGGGATTACAGTGATGATTCCGACGATGATGACATTCTGCTGGCTCTCACAGCACGTGAACGTAACTAGAAATCGGTCCATGAATTCAACAGAAAAATAAAAAGAATTTTAAAGAATTTCATCATTTTGACGAAGCAGTTGCTTGTGAGGACGAAACCAAATTTATGGATTATTTCAGCATGAATTCAACTACGTTTGATAGCATTCCCTTGGAATCAAATCCCAAACGTTGTCCTGCACATCCTACCTTGTGTATTCCTCCATCGATTTATTCCATAAACACGGATATTTTCGTGATCTTTTAACTAACGTTAAAGCACAATACTGATAGAAGATAAACTTCGTAAAATAGTGAACGCAGAAGTACAGGACAATTCCGCGCGAAAACAGATTTTTTTTTTATTCATCTGCGCATGCGAGAAGTAGGCGACGTTTCATAAAAATAGCCGAGAACCAAACACCTGGCAACGTCGCCAACACAGCGAACATGGCGGAAACAGCTAGCTTGGCGCGCTGTGTTGCGGTAGCTTTAAAAAAAAAAAATCAAAGCAGTCATGAGAACTGCCGACAGAAACTAAAACTTAAAACTATAAACAAACAGTTGTTATTTTTGGATATACAAATTAATTTTTGATAAAAATCAGACTCTTTTTCGCAATTTTTACGATAAAATATTTTCTTACAACAAATTTGTTTTATCTCGTTAGTAAAATAACTCCTAAATTACTATAAAATACGCATTGCAGAGTAGTTGTAGGTAATAAAATAATAAATAATGATGTTCTTAATTTTTAGGTTTTATTGCTACAAAGACACCGTTTTCTTCGTTATTTTCAGACTATATATCTATACGAGAATATTAATATATTTTATACTCACTTTTTTACTGCATACACACATTCGATTCACATATGCACAGCACTGATGTACAGGGACTGAAGACGCGTATTAATAAGATATGTATTGGTAGCTATATGTCGTGTGCATTACACTTGTCGACCTGTGTTATTGTGTACTGGCTGCGCGCGCACCACTGAGTACATATGTATGTATATATATATATGTGTGTATATATCACACACACACATTCACAGCTGACGTCACGTGACCATGTCGATGACTGACTTACATGAATTTACTCCCTAACCAAACCTTCCTATATGAAGTTTTCACTTCGAAAATGCACGCTGCAAACTAACGTTGAGACAAGCTATAGATCGAGAAGGTCTAGGCGAGGGGGGGAGAGGGGGTTTTGCCACTCCGGTAACTCTGCAGGAGGTCGGCAGATATAGCCAAGCTTTGGTGCGCGAGCCAAGAAAACCCAGGGGGAAAGACGACAAACAATTCAGGAGGGGAGTTGGTACGGCCGCGTGTTTACAACAGCCCATTGAAGAAACCAACCCCTTCGCGAAAAACACGTGTTTTAACTATTGCAACGCAACTGAAGTTATTACGCGTTTGAATTGAACATTTTCATAGTTTTGAAGTAAAACCTTTTTCCTTGCAGCCGGTAGACTAATATCAGAATCACAGTGTTACCTTTGAATATATATACTGTATAGAAGTCGCCAGCCCAGGTTAAAATTTCTAATACTGTTTGAGGTAGTTGGTTAATTCACCCCCCGCAATCGCCACCATCTCTAGGGCATCGACTTGTGGTCCCTAGCGGACAAGTGTCGAACTCTTCAAACACCCCTTCCCCCTCCAGTTGAACGACCTTGAGCTGCAGTGAATGTTGGGTGGGGGGTGCTGGGAATGACAGTGCTGCGATCTAACGTGTAAATAACAACATAAGACGATACAGGGCGTTACGGCAGCGCCCTGCAGCGGTGAAGTTCCCAAGCTGCTCATCATACGCTCCTGAAAAACGTAGAGTAAATCCTATCCACTCGCGACTTCTATACAGTATATATATTCAAAGGTGTTACGGAAGTGAATAGGTTACTGATTTAACGTATGCAACGTATATAACGAATATTGCTCTATGGCGCGGTTTTTTTTTTTTTTTTTTTTAATTAATTGAAACTTCTTTACAGCCGGTTACAGATGGCGGCGGCAACGCTTGATTTCGTATACTTTTCCAATACTTTTGTAAAAGTTTACACACATTTTGCATACATTCGCAACTATTGAGGTTGTGATCAGGTGTTGGCATTGGAATTGTGACAATAGGTAAAGATATTTCCAATAGACAACGTAAACTAATTAATTCGTCCTTGAGATTTCATTTAAGTCATCGACACACGGTAGTAAATAAAAGGTCTGATCTTCAAAGCACGATTACACGTTTTTCAACTTATCTATTTGTTTTTGTTTTTAATAAAATAACTCTTAATTTTTACCTACTGAATTGGCAACTACTCCCTGATGATGGCGACTGAAATGTCGACCAGAAACGTCGGTGAATTATTTGCCAAGGAAACGGCTACAACCCAGAAGTCAAGCTACTTCTCTAGCGTGTTTTTTTTCTGAACCTCTGCACAAAGTGCGTGTGTCCGGGTAGGCGGGGAGCCTCAAGTGTTATCTTTCTGGTCGTTGAAGTGTTGGGCGGGGGAGGGGTGGAAGGGGGAGGTAGACGCAGGGACGTCGGAACGTTTTCATGAGTGGGGGGGGGGCGAAAATATGTATCACACTTACCTCAGTCCTAGAGCGGGGGGTCCAGGGGTCCTCCCCCGGAAAAATTTGGTGTATTTTAGATGCAACATTGTGCTATTTAATGAGTTTCCAAACCAAAATACTAAATATACCATTCCAAGAATTTGATGACGTAGTATGTATTAAATACTACTCTTACAGTAGATGTAATACAATTTGAATAAAATACCATCTAGGAATTTGCAATCATTTTACAGTATATTGACAATCATAAATTTGATTTTCTGATCAATGTGATCGATCACCAATATGCAAAGTTTTGTAACTACTGGTTGAGAAAAAATACTTCTAGGACCAAACATTTATTCTGGGAAAAGGAGAGGGGCGAAATGCTACTCTCGCCCCCCCCCCCCCCCATGCATAAAGGCACGGGGGCGACTCGCCCCTGCTGCCCCCCTGTTCCGACGTCCCTGAGGTAGAGGTTTTCACAGACGCGACCCCATTGGCGTCTTCTTCGTCGTCGTCGTCGTCGTCGTCGTCGTCGTCGTCGTCGTCGCAAGAAGAAATACGGCCCGCGGGGTCGAGACAGCGGACTTGGCCGTCGCGGACGGTTGCTGATCTCTCAGCTCACGTCGCAGCCAATCGGAGGAGAGACCTGGCCCGACCCAGTTGCTTCCCACCCCCTTCCCCCCCCCCTTCCCCCGTCATCGCGACCTCGATGTGTGTGTGTGCCAGAAGCATATGTCCCCCTATAAAACACCATCGGAAAATTTAATACTCAAAAAAAAAAAAAGAAGTCAGTCATGGGGACTGTCGACAGAAGTGAAAACATTAATTTTTTTTTTAAATGTGTAATATGAAATCATTTCTACGTCAAATGTACGCAAGAAAATGATTTTTGGTATTATATCACTAGCATGTCGGTGACGCGAACCCGTAAGTTTTGCCCCTACCAATAATAACTTTAAAACTAGATGTAATGAAGTTTTTTTTTCATTGAAATAATAAAAATTTACTAACTTAAATCTAAAAATAATCAACATTATCTCTAATAAATCAATAACCTGACATTTGAAGAAATTCACATCGTAAATAAATAAACAAAAGGAAAAAAAAACATAACCTCAACTTATCTACATACTAAAAAAAATATCCAATACTCGCAATACGTACCACACAATAACGTTAAAAATTCCTTGGAAAATAAAGATAAAAACTTGTATTTTTAAAAATTGGAATAAATTAAGTTTTATCCTTGAAATAAAAAAAAAGTAAAATTAACACGTCACGTGACCATGTCGATGACGAGACTTACATGAATTTACTCTGTATCCAAACCTTCCCATACAAGTTTTCACTTCAAAAATATTTGTAGTTTCGTTGACGAGGTTAAGGAGGTTGGTTGTCCTAACTAAAGCGCTTCTGGACAGTGTAGCCTATAGGCCTGCCCCGGGTAGCGGTTGACTGATAGGTTTGGGGGGGGGGGGGGTGGTTTGGCCGGAATAAAACTCCATCTCCCGTCGTCGTAAGGTTGGCTGTCGTGGTCGGGTGGCGGCGTGCGCTTCTGTACGCTTCTGGTCTTGTCGTTTCCGAGGGAAGCCAAGATTCACGCCGAGTGTTCGACATGCCCGAACATTACCGAACACCTGCCTTCGGGTGACTTCGGAATTCTTTGGTTTAGCTGTGTAGTTAATCTATCCTAACCAATCATCCTAAATTTTAAAGAATATTAAATGGACCTAACCTATCATAACCCACTGTCCACACAACCTACACCCAGCTGACCATTTTCATTCTCTATATCACAGATTTGTAATACATAAACCTAACCTAAACATTTGTTAAAATTGTGAACTATTAGATCACAATGTCAGAAAAACCTTGTCAAAAAGTAGTTGTTTTTATTATTATTATCTCTTTTATGAAAATTACTCACCTTAATAATTGCAAGCTTATTATTTCAGAAGAACAAACATAAATGGTGTTTTATTTCTTTTTTCATTCATACATAACTTTCCAGTATATGTAACACATTGACTAGATTTTCTCATTGGTAGCATTGGAGAAGTTAGCATTGACATTTCCGGCATTTAAAACAGAGGTTTTTTCACCTAAAAAAAAGAATTCCGAAGACACCCGAAGGCAAGTATTCGGTAATGTTCGGGCATGTCGAATACTCGGCGTGAATCGTAGGCTTCCCGTCGTTCCGAGCTATCCCCCCCCCCCCCCCCCCCCCTTACAAAAGTGAGGAACCCCATGTTCTTTGTCCTTGCGTCATCTCCGCCGAAGTGAACTACTATCCATAGCAAAAATATGTCGTGTCGTTGCCTCGTTTCGTGTAAGCCTAGCCTTATGGTCAAACACTCGCTTACGTTTATAAAATGTCGTACAAGCGGTGTGACATGTACTGGCGCAGGTGAGACCATCAGTGGATCCGGTATGACAATGTTTTGGCTCTCTGAAATTCTGGGTAAAATAGAACACGTATTTATTTCAACATACCCTTAAAATTCTGTATTAAAAATTATAATTTGTTAGACAAAAAAAGATATTTCTAGAAAAACCTTCACCACATATCTTAAGGTTTTTTTTCTCGAAATATTAGATATAACGGACAAGAAAGAAGAATACAATACAAGCCAAAAATAAACAGCCTGACGTCGAAAAATTATAACGCCCAACAGCACAGATAATTAAGTATGTGGAAGGAATTAGTCTTGCTTTCAGTGTGTTTTGTGTTTTGATTTTTTTTTTTTTTTTCCGTTATTGAGGTTTGTCGTGACAGTGTACCCGGAAATGGCGTATGTCCAAAAACACTTCAAAGATAACACGTTGATTTGATTTTTTTTTTTTAATCGCAACAAGTAAATAAAGTTACGTATACGAATATTAGATCATAAAAATAAATGTATTATCGCCATCATCTGTTTTTTTAATTAATTTTCTTAACCAGACGTTAAAAAAACCTGTAACAGTTTTTTTTATATTTTATATTTATAGTGGTTAGTAAGAAAATTTAACCCAAATCTCTAAGCTAAATGTAATTTTTTTTTAAATTTTCTATATTGGTCTTAAATCTTTGGTCAGACATCACCATATGTGGTTGTTGTGACCTTGAGAGGCTTCCCACCTTCCCAACCAACGTTTCACGAACAAACAGGAACAGGATATGTTAAATAAACTTTGTTTTTCTTTCAGAGAGAGATATAAATAATTGCTCGTGGATTCTGAAAAAAAGTGGTCTGCAGACCCCCCAAACATAACTCCTCGTACGTTACGGTGTTGTTTTTCCCCTCCCCTGGAAAAAGCGAGAGAAGACGCCGTGAACGTGGGACCGCACACGTGTTTTTTCTCGTCGACGCATGTGGCGTCGCGTCGGGGGTCTCCGAAGGCGACGCCGCGTACATCACAATCCCGGCGCCAACCCAAGGACTTCGCCCCCCCCCCCCCCCCCTTTTTCCTTTCCCAATCTACCCCCCCCCCCCCCCTCTTCGAGGGACTTTAGTGAGACCGGATATCGCAGTTAACGTCCCCGCGCGCGGCGGCTAAACTCGGACTGTCACGTGACACTTCCCCTCCCCCTTTTTCCCTCCCACTCTCTCTTTCTCTCTGCCTGCGTGGTCCGGCAGGTGGCCAATCGAACAGCCCCGTACGCAGCCAAGCAGTGTTCGAAATCCAACCCGATAGATTACGCTGCTATAGCTAGCTAGTTCTTTTTTTTTTTTTTTTTGTAAATACATCGATTGTCAACAGTTTTTTTTTTTTTTTTTTTTTTTTTAAAAAGATGTATACGTCTTTAAAATGAGAAGCCTAAGATGTACATCAAGTTCTGTCCCTGCCCGAACACGCCCGAATATTCACCTTCGGCCAACCTCGGGATTTGTTTTATTTTTCGCGCAGGAAAAATGAATTCAAATATTGAAAGTGGTCGGTTAGGTTAGCTACAGTAAAACACTGTTAAAACACTGTGGACTGTTAGTTAGGTTAGTACAGCTACATTAAAATAAACAGAGAAATATACATATATATAAATGAACCCGAGGTTGGCCGAAGGTGAATATTCGGGCGTGTTCGGGCAGGGACAGAGCTTGTGCATCTTAGGCTTCCCCTTTAAAATTGCTTCCATAGTGGGAGGCGATTAAAAAAAACGAATGATAACAAAACCGGGGGATACAGTTTGGTGTTGCAGCTACGTATATATCATCTACATCCAAAATTTAATCACGCCACTGGATAGCTAAAGGGTCAAAGAATTCGTTACGCTAAGCGAGGACTGTGACGCATCGCGCGCGGTGGAGGGTGAAGCGCCGCTAATTTGAGGTCATTTTGTTGCGTTTCGAGATTTCCATTTAGTATAATTTTTTGACTCGGAGAAGCTACGACGTTCGTTTGAGTTTTAATCGTCAGCTCTCGTCAAAATCTATCGATTGCGTATATAAAACATTAGTGTAAAATAGTTACAGTGAATATACATGGTGTTAAAATAAAATAAAAAATAGCGTATAGAAAATATTGCCTGTTACGTACACGTATTCACGTACAACACACGGCCGTGTCCATGACACAGCCACATCTTTTTTTTAAGGTCGAACAGAGGCATTGGATAACTATCAAGTCTCTCACGGTAGAGTAATAATAATAATAATAATAACCGCCTCAAGACTTGTGAATTACCAGTAAGCTCGATACAATTCAGAATGCTGAATTTTTTTTTTTTTTTGCTATGAAACAGTTTTATCAATAATTGTGGACCAGTATTATACCGGCTAATTTCATTGAATTTATACGTTTCATATTGTTGTAACGTATCAATTATTTTTTAATTATAAGTATTTACATAATTATTATTTAATTTTAGAAACAAATTATTTGATTTATTTTGTGTATTCAACTGGAAGAACTAATTTTTTATTACAATATTTTTATCTCGCTGTTCAATTATTATTAATATTTTTTTTAATGTGTGGCATTTATCATTATTAATTTAAAATGGTATATGGTGAGGGAAAATAATAACGTTTATATTTTATTGCAAGGGATTCATTATACATTTCTCTAAATAAGCAAAATTTCATCTTTTGGTGTTTCAAAATTTTTTATTAGCCTAAATATTCCCCATCCATATCTGCAGAGCATAAAGCTGGGTTTACGATTGATTTCCTTAAGAATTATAACTTAACATCGAGCACACGATTAAGTCAAAACTACATTTTCCAGTTTATGATTGACATAGAAGTCGTTAATTCTAACCAATCACAGCACGAAACACATGGTCGGCCATTGTTCGAAACGGAGAAGCAGGTTTGAAATAGGTTATTGACAAATGGGATATCTATTTTTCGAAATGGATGATGATAACAAATGACAAATATACGAATTCTAACCCAAAATACTGCCTCGCTCGGTCGAATAATAAGACATAAACTTCCGGTTGAAAGGTTCCGGTTTGTTGTGATTGGTCGCTTCCCTTAAGTCTTAACGAAAAATATAAAATATAACCATTTCTGTTAAGTCTTAAGTCATCATATGGTTCGCACACGACCCGTCAAAATTCACACACGACAATCATAAACCATTCCACTAGTTTACATAGAGTCATATGGTAAGTACACGACTAAGTCTTAAGTCTTAATTCTTAATTTTCAATCGTAAACCCACCTTAACACTCTAGCTTCTGCTCAAAAAAACATGCCCCTCCTTGTGGGTACGCCACTGCCTCACCTCGAACGAAAAAAAAAAAAACATTATTATAAATAAGCCATTTTGGATTTTGCACATTTTAAGGGCCTTCGCATTAATGCAATCAATACTGTTGTCAATATGATGGCCAAGATAATTACCTACTTAAAGAATGAATTATGATCCGAAAGCGAATGACTCGTGAGCAATGAAATAACCATCACCAGGAGACGAAGAAATCATCAGCGATTCTGTAGCCATTGCCAATGAAGTAGGCATTAGCAAGGCAATAGCCATTGCCAGTGAAGAAGGCATTAGCCGTTGCCAAGAGACGAAGAAATCATCAGCAACTCAGTAGCCATTGCCAGTGAAGAAAGGCGCATCAACAATGCAATAGCCGTTGTCATGGATCTAATCGGAAAACGTGGTCGTAAATAGCAAAAAATAATAATAATAATAACAAAAAATAATAAATTGGGAAAAAATTTCTTCAAGGTGTAAACGGAACTTCTAGCGTTTGTCTTTATGCAGTTACTAGGCTTTAAGTTTAGAAAAGACACCCATTAATTATTATAATACCTTCATGGGCCGGGGGGGGGGGGGGGGTGGAAGTCATTTTTGGCAGGGTTGAAAAATGTCCAATCCAACCACGCGCACGCCATGCTTATCTATTTTTTGCAACCTGGTGCTTATTATTAGTTTACGACTTGAGCTGCTAGTGCTGCTGTGGGCTATTTCCGCACATTGAAGCGTGCATAAAATGCCACAGTTCATCCCATTAGTTAACTGTGAGAAGGGTCCCTAATAACCAGGGAATTTTTTGGGATGACGTCACAGCCTCTATTTCCAAGCATGTGGAAACCGGGATCTTAGAAGTGAAACTTCACACTTCGATGATTCACGTGTACAATAAAAACAATATATATATAATTTTTTTCCCGCGAAGAAATCTTAGTGATCTACATTCGTTACAATACAAAATTTGGATTAGTGAAAAAAAAATATCAAGAATGTACTAAACATTGGAAATATCACTCCAGAGAAGGTTTCAACACACGTTGCTGATTAGTGCAACTGCAGCATAAACGATGCAACTACTGTTTTTTGTAGCAGTTAAAACGTAAATGTAACAACAACAAAAAAATCACTTTTTGTTATGATGTTTTAAACTTGGGTTGTGTTAGACCTGTTTCAAAGCAAATTTGGCTGTTGCTGTGCTGATGTTTAAACGCTTTAAATTTCAAGTACTAACATTTTTTTTTACTTTAATGCGGTTAAGTTCAACAGGTTATTTAATCTTAAAACAGTTAAACTTGTATCAATTGTTTTCATGAAGTGTGTGTTGTGTGTATTGCATACTTTTATCATTGTTTTAGTTACCAATGTTACCTTTTCGAGGGCGGAGGTGGTGGAGTTATAATTTCTTTCTGAAAAAAAAATCATTTTAACCTATGCTTCCAACAATTCTTAAATTTTTTAGTACTTTTATAGCCATGAAAAAATAAATAATTGCCTCGGAAATATTTTGGAGTAGACATTACCTTATAAACTTTTAAATTTTGCATGTTTAAACGCGTTTAACATTAAAATAAAATTAGTGTCTTAAAAAGTTATTTTTTTTTTAAATCGAGTCGTTTAAAATAGATTGCACTCAGCAAACGCTTCGCAAAGATATATATATATATCTAATATATAAAATTCTCGTGTCACAGTTTTCGTTGCCATACTCCTCCGAAACGGCTTGACCGATTTTGATGAAATTTTTTGTGCTTATCCGGTATCTATGAGAATCGGCCAACATCTATTTTTCATCCCCCTAAATGTTAGGGGTAGTCCACCCCTAAATTTTTTTTTTAATTTTTGGAGAAAATTTTTTATTTTATTTTTTTTATAATGTGGCATTAAAAAATACACACAACCCTAAATTTTCACCCTTCTACCCCCAACCCCTAATTTTTAATAGAATTTTATCTTTTTCAACCCCGGTCGATAGCTGATCAATTAACACTTGATCAACCTTCCCCGCCTACAGCGAGCTCATTACCTGGATTAACACATAGACCACATATTAATATGAAATTCCATCCCTAAGGGAGTGAAAAAGTGATAATTTCATTTTATAACAGAAAAAATCATAGGTCATAGACATACAAATAGTGAGGGAGTGTCATTTCTTTATGTCTGCCACACGATCATACACATAGTAAGGTCTGGCAAATTCATATTTTTCTCCTTGGTGAGACCAGCCCGCTTAGTGGAGCTCGCAGCGGCTAGCAAAATAAAGGCGCTCATAACCGTTTTGTTCTTAACTTCGTCAATAGATAGAGTTAGTTGCCTGGAATTTTAAACACACCATCGTTTGATGCGTTTGTCATGTCTTTAATTTTCGTTTGTTTGTGCCGTATGCGTTACTATACCATTCATCCAATTGCGATGCAATTTTGGTGAGTTGTAATGCGCATGCCCGTGAAGGTTTCTGAGACGGTATAACTATTTTGCAATAGTTGGAGCACAAATCGTTTCAAAAATGTGTTTATTTCATATTATATAGCGGTAATTCGTCTGTTTTTGTTGTATAAGTGCACACTAATGACATAATTTATTTAAATATAAAAGAGAGTCAGAGATAGAGTGATATATATAGAGTGAGATAGAGAGAGACAGAGAGATAAGTTGAGATAGAGCGAGGTATAGAGAATGAAATGGGTTAGATAAAGAGATATATAGATGTATATAGCTATATAGAGATTTATATATAGAAGAGATAGAGATAGTGTAAGGTATATATGTAAATATGTAGATATAATGAGATAAATAGCGATAGAGAGATGCATAGATATATAAAGATGTAGATAGAGATAAATATATGTTTAGAGAGATGGATAGATGATTTGTATATGTGTAACTACTTCAAACATATTACAAAACATAGCTGAATGAGGCTTGCAATGCATGTCGAGCATTAGCTAGATAATTGAATTTTTTCTATATTTGTAATCTCTTATTTTTAAGCTTTTTTCTATATTACTTTATAGAGTCTAGATTACATACAGACCAGGTAAATAACTATAAACTGGCAGAGCAACGTCTGTCGGGATCTGAAAGTGATATAAATTATTTTGCACACTTGACATTCAAATTAAGAAGACAATTACTAACTACATCTGATTTCGAAAAAGGTACCCTTCATCATGTATTCAGCCCGGGCAACGCCGGGTACTGCAGCTATAAATTCCCTAGAAATAATTTATATGGCAAAACAACGTTTGCCGGGTCAGCTAGTATATATATAATCCGTAGCCTTGCCAAATGCGTCTCCAGCACAACAGGTTATGTGCCACTGGCTTTGCATGTCGACGAGTATCTAGCACGCTAGGCCGCAACTCTTTCAAAACACCGAAGATGATCGACGTGGGAAATTTTGTATTGGAAAGTTTGTGTGTCGGCGGGTTGGGCATGGTGGGGGAGGGGCGAACGGGAACGGGTGGAAGAAGAGTAAATCTAGACAGTAAACCTCGGAGGGGGTCATCGCAGTAAATCTCAGGCCAGTTATTTTTTTTTCATTACATTTTTACGAGGTCAAGCCAGTGCGCGAAGAAAAACCAAAAAGGGGGGGGGGGCTAATTGATGTTTACGTTATCGGGCGGCGGGCTATGACTTCCTCATGCCCGCCGATCTTCGCGGAAGAAGAGAAGTGATGTGATGAGAGGAGGAAAAAAAGGGGGGGGGGGGGGGGGTGGTTTGTGCGGCGGAGGTACGAAGCACACGCGAACCCGGGTCAACCCCATTCGACGGCAGACTGGCTTGTAAACACCGCCTCCTTACAGAACCCTTTTTAACCGCTGCCTTCCTGACCCAGTGCGCCGTCTCCCTCTCTGAACCAGGAAGTCTGCGCTAGACTCTGGGGCCAAGGCTACGTTTGGGTGATCGAGAATAAACTCTCCCACCCCTCTAGTCTCTTCCCCAAATGCGTACGTTAGTCATCCCGCACACCTTACTACCCTACAAGACTCGCTTCCTGGTACACTGACCCCCTAGCCTCTGGCGATAGGACCTAGTTAATTTTTTTTTTTGCTGCGCGGTGGGGGGGGGGGGGGTGAAGGGCTAAAATACGGAGCGATCGCTGGTACACAAAAATCCAAAGAAAAAACATGATCCCTCCCTAATATAGCCCGGCTCATCGTTCAGTTTGCAGAGTGCGGCACCCCCCTCCCCCCCTTTTTTTTTCACTCTCTCTTACTCTCTCTTTCCGATGCACGATCTCTGTCGCTAGCGCTCATCTTGTGTAGGCCTACGCCAGAGAGCAAAAACTTGTTAGAACGCAACTTTGTCATCTAATAATAAAAACAAACAAACAAATAAATAAATATGGTACCTGAAACGTGGTATTTTGTAAAGTTAAAATTTTGAGTGATAATTTCGGAAATGTATATATTTTTTTCCAATACGTCATCTTGGTTTCAACCAAAAAAAAACTTTTTTTTGTAATTTTTTTGTTTATTTTTTAGTATAGCACATTAATTATATGGAATGCATTGTTATTGATAGTGACGTACTGCTGCAAATAGTTTTTATCTTGGGGTTGATTAAAACATCACAAAATAAAAATGGAATATAAAGATGTTATCTACGGCTCATTTTTTTTTCATTTAAATAATTTTGGTACAGCGAAAAAAAAAAATTCGCAATGGTTTGTGGAACATTATTTAGTTCGAACACAGTCCAGACATTTGATGTTCCAGCTTTAAAAAAACGCTGAAAATCTTGTTCAGTCGCGGCTTCGAAAACCATAAGCACACACACGTGCGCGCGCAAGTTACTGATGCTGGACACATTCATTCTCTCATCTGTCGGACCGACGTGACGACAACGCCAGGATTTGGCTTTAAAAAATGTCTTATTTGTCCTTACTACTTGATGTAGGCTTTTGGACATACGCCATTGCTAAGCACTTGTATGTCTGTAGAAGAAAACTACAAAAAACACAAATGACAAAAACACAAATTAAGCAAACAATTGCTGTTGTCAGGATATAAACACCTCACAATACTCCACAACAGAAATATGGTCAACAAACAAAGAAAAAACAAAGAATAATTGACTAACAGAACGAAAAAAAAAAACCACAAATGATGACAGCACAAAAATACCGAACCCAAAAAATTCAGCACAACAGTTGAAACGAGACAAAAACACAGCAAAACGAAAATACGAAAACAAACACAATAGTTTTCCAAAAAACAGAAGAGAACAAAAAAAAATGATGACAGCACAAAAATATTGAACCCAAAAAAATTCAGCACAACAGTCAAAACAAGACAAAACACGACAAAACGAAAATACGAAAACAAACACAATAGTTTTCCAAAAAACAGAAGAGAACAAAAAAAAATGATGACAGCACAAAAATATTGAACCCAAAAAAATTCAGCACAACAGTTGAAACGAGACAAAAACACGACAAAACGAAGATACGAAACAAACACAACAGTTTTCTTAAATAGAAACAAGCGACGTTTCGGGAACTGCTATCTGCTCCCATTCTCAGGCAGAGACGCACATGGTACGAAAATACAGGTGCGAAATACAGGTCCTTACTAGTCTCCAGCGTATCGGATTACTCATCTACACGCTCCTAAAATTCAATGCCGCGAAAAGTGGGAGGGGGGGGGGGAATAAGGTACAAACAGATGGGCTTTTATGTTTTAGTTTCTTTTTCCTTAAGCAAATTAAAATTTTTTAAAAAATAATTAAGTTTAATTAAGAACTGTCGTCGGAATAACAGTGATTGTGGCCTAAACTGTAATTAAGGACGTTTTGAAACCAGAGTATGCATAATACAAACGTAGTAGTAAAAGAGGCCGTTTATACCGTTTCTGCATCCTTCAACGTCTGTTACCTTCCCTAACCTCCCCCCCCCTCCCCTCCTGTTTCCAAAATGGTAAGCAGTGGCATTAAACAAGGAGGCGAAATGAGTCTTCTTGCTTTATTCCTTGCGGTGATCAAAGTGGGTGTGAACCTCCCACAATCATCGCATACCCACTCTTTCAGTGTTCTGAAGGCGTATTCGCGTCTTTGAAAAGCATAGGTGGCTTTCGTGGGTTCTTTCAACCTTTTTTTTTTATCTTCTCTCGTTTTTGAATAAATAGCACGGTGATATATATATATATTTTTTCTTCTTACGATGAAGCGAAGGCGTTCTGTTATAAATGGATGCCGAGGGAATATGTATATTTTTAGACGAGAGTGAATTGCTGTCGGTAATGAGCGAACGTGAGACCTTCCAAGTTTTCAAAAACCTAAATAATTAGAAAATAAAATAAAAAATTCTGAACCCACGTGTCCTTGGGGAAACTTTTGATTACGGAGCTCTCGACTTCACGCCGCAATTGTATTTTGTTTCTTTACTCTTCTTACCGCCGCGAAATTAAAATAATATCGACGCGAATAATTTCACTCTCGGGGTATTGTTTGCGTTCGGTTCGCCGGAACAAAATAACTCTTAAACAAAGTGCAATTTCTTTTTTTTTTTCTAATTATAGATCGCGAGTTCGTGGTTGCTGTTTCTCGTGGGCGTCGCGTCGCGTCGGTGGGCGATGGAGTCTTTCCCGAAGGTCTCCGGGTCAACGAACTCTTTTCCTTTTTTTTATTTCGTGAACGGTTCTCGGAAGTCCATTATTATTAATTTTTTTCCCTCCCCTTGTCCTTGTTCATTCGTTCTCTCTGCTGTCTGGAATTCCAACCGGAGTAGAACAAAACAACGGGGGTTGTAAGGCAGAAGGACGGACCCCCAAGGTCTTCCCAAAACATGGCGGCCAACGACCGCTGTTGGAATTTCTGCGTCATCGATCTTTTTTTTTTTGGGAAGGGGGGGGGGGGTTTATGGGGGTTGCAGGCCCGCCTTGTCTCGGAATGTGACCTGTTGTCTCATCGGAGAATTTTCCCCTGCTCGCTCCCCCCCCCCCCCCCCCTCAAGCCTTCTCCCCCCCCCCCTCCTACACGCAAACACCTACACGGATAACCTGCTCGTTTACGACGCGGTCCGAAGGGCTGTTAGGACCCGCCATATCCTCATTTTCAACAAATCAAGGAATGAATCAATCATACCTTCCAGATTTCCATTTTTCTTTTGACGTGACGTCTAATAAATCGATAAACGCCGGCCGCACGCACGATAAAGTGTCCCGTTACGCACATTGTCCCGTTATGCTCATTGTTCCGTTACGCTGTGTCCCGTTACGCTCATTGTTCCGTTACGCTGTCGGCGAGTGCAGTAATAATAGGTTATGTTACAATTGAGTAAAAAATTATGGTGATTCATATAATTGATGATAGATATTTGATTACAGTTTATTTATATGAAAACTTGTTCATAATTATATTTAAACTTTATAGCTAAACGCCAGTTTTTAAAATTAATTACAAGTCATCTGCACGTGAACTGATTCGTCGACTGTTTATGAACTGAAGTGAAAAGTTAATGTGGTTTTCATTGCTTATCACAACAACAATTTCGGCAATAAAGGTTAATTATTCTTGCATTTTAAAAATCTGATTACTATTATAATTTCATGTATTTATTGTTTTATTATTAAAATAAAAATGATTAAATTTTATTCATAAAAGTATGCAATTATTTCATCAATGTTTTGTTATGACGTTGTCACGTTAAACTATCGTCCGTAAACCGACTTTACAGACAACCAATTTTTTTTTTAATTACATGTTTACTAACATGCTCTAAAGGAAACAAATTATTTCACGCGGGTGACTACAACTATCATGGTGTTTACTTCAACAGGTAGTCAAAGCTAAGTCCTATTCCATGATGAGGGGGGGGGGGGGGGGGGAATACGTAAGCTTTACTGCAAGAAACACTTTTTTTTTAAATTATTAAGCTTCTGTAAATTTATATTTTACCTCGAGATTTCGATTTAATTTATTATATAAACTATGGCTAGCAGTTTTTTTTAAAAATAGTTTTATAAATTTAATAACGGTTTTATTTCATGGAATTTGAGAATCTAAAGGACCTATTATATTTTGGGCCTAGCATGAAAATAGAGCGTGCAATCGTGTGGCAGGTATGAAATTTATTTTGAATTAAATGTTTGTAAATTGGGCCTATTTTTTAAAAAAAAAAATTGTGTTCGTCTTATGTTTTGTAAAATATAGAGATAAAGAAAGGGCGATACACAGATATATATATATATATATATATATATATATATATATATATATATATATACATACTAGCTGACCCGGCAAACGTTGTTTTGCCATATAAATTATTTCTAGGGAATTTCTAGCTGCTGTACCCGGCGTTGCCCGGGCTGAACACAGGGTGAAGGGTACCTTTTTCGAAATCAGATGTAGTAATTGTCTTCTTAATTTGAATGTCAACTGTGCAAAATAATTTATATCACTTTTAGATCCCGACAGACGTTCTGCTAGTGTATAGTTATTTACCTGTATATATATATCTAAAAATTGGTAGTCTGTATGTAGTCTAGACTCTATAAAGCACTATAGAAAAAAAGCTTGAAAATAAGAGATTACTAATATTGAAAAGATTCCATTATCTAGCTAATGCTCGGCATGCATTGCAATGCCTCATTCAGTTTTGCTTTGTAATATGTTTGAAGTAGTTACACATATACAAATCATCTATCCATCTCTATAAATATATATTTATCTCTATCTACATCTATATATATCAATGTATCTCTCTATCTCTATTTATCTCTTTATATCTACATATATACATATATACCTCCTACTATCTCTTCTATATATAAAACTCTATATAGCTCATCTATATATCTCTTTATCTAACCAATTTCATTCTCTTTACCTCGCTCTATCTCAACTTATCTCTCCGTCTCTATCTCACTCTATACATATCACTCTATCTCTGTCTCTCTTTTATATTTAAATAAATTGTGTCATGCGTGCGCACTTATACAACAAAAACAGACGAAGTGCCGCTAATAATATGAAAAAAAAAAAAAAAACACATTTTTTGAAACGATTTGTGCTCCAACTATTGCAAAATAGTTATACCGTCTCAGAAACCTTCACGGGCATGCGCGTAATAACTCACAAAAATTTCATCGCAATTGGATGAATGGTATATGAACACATACGGCACAAACAAACGAAAATTAAAGACATGACAAACGCATCAAACGATGGTGCGTTTAAAATTCAAGGCAACTAACTCTATTTATTGACGAAGTTAAGAACAAAACTGTTATGAGCGCCTTTATTTTGCTAGCCGCTGCTAGCTCCACTAAGCGGGCTGGTCTCACCAAGGAGAAAAATATGAATTTTCCAGACCTTTCTATGTGTATGATCGTGTGGCAGACATAAAGAAATGACACTCACTCACTATTTGTATGTCTATGACCTATAATTTTTTCTGTTATAAAATGAAATTATCACTTTTTCACTCCCTTAGGGGTGGAATTTCATATTAATATGTGTTCTATGTGTTAATCCAGGTAATGAGCTCGCTGTAGGCGGGGAAGGTTGATCAAGTGTTAAAATTGATCAGCTATCGACCGGGGTTGAAAAATATAAAATTCTATTAAAAATTATGGGTTGGTGATATAAGGGTGAAAATTTAGGGTTGTATGTATTTTTTAGTGCCACATTATAAAAAAAATAAATAAAAATTTTTTGTCCAAAAATTAAAAAATAAATGTTTAGGGTGGACAACCCTTATCACTTAGGGGTATGAAAAATAGATAGTAGCCGATTCTCAGACCTACTGAATATGCATACAAAATTTGATAAAAATCGGTCAAGCCGTTTCGGAGGAGTATGGCAACGAAAACTGTGACACGAGAATTTTATATATAAGATATAAATCTCTCAAATCTTTATACCTCCTTGCTATATCTCTCAATATATCTATACCTATTGCCCTTTCTCTATCTCTATATTTTACAAAACATAAGACGAACACACAAATTTTTAAAAAAAAAAAAAAATGCCCAATTAACAATTATTTAATTCAAAATATTTTCATACCTGCCATATATATATATATATATATATATATATATATATATGGCAGGTATGAAAATATTTTAAATTAAATGTTTGTTATATATATATATATATATATATATATATATATATATAGAGGGTGGGAGAGAGAAAAGGGGAGGTGCTTTGTAGGCTATACGTGTACCGACGTTAAAAAAAATTAGAAAAATAATTGAAAGAGACATAGCAACACATGCCGGGAATTATCTAGTACATATGCATATATATGGTTGTTTTTTTTTTGCTGGTCTCGCCAGTTGGCATGGCGACGTCTCTTCGCGCCTCCAATCGAGGTCTGTCCTCGGAAGCTGCCCTTCCCTCCTTGACGCGCCGAGCGGGCGCGACCACGAAATGACCATGCGCATATCGGGAGAGCGAGCGCCTCCGGTGCAGTTCTTAAGGCGCCAAGGTCGAACGCACGCTTGTGATGAATTGAATTAATTCGTTTGCTCCCCCCCCCCCCCCCCCCCCCCCCACAAGGTCAGCTCGGAGTAATTTTACCACCGACGCCTTTGACGGCCTATACTTCAAACGAATTACTGACAATGGCTGCTAGGCCGGGTTCGTAAACTGCGCTCGTAACGTAATAACGCAAGAAACGCGAAGACGCAAAACAATTAGAATGGAGTGTGTGTGTTTTTTTTGATGTTTTTTTGACGTGATAACGTCTTATAAATCGATGAACGCCGGCTGCACGCACGAAAAAACATGACTCATTGTCACGTTCCGCCTGAGCCGAGCGTGCAAGAATTGGCCAACCACCGTGCGAGAAAATCTCCTATAATATCAAATAGGTTGAGGCGGGCTTTTTTAAAAGCAGCAATTTAAAAAAAAAATTGATTTATTTGTCCAATTTCGTCATTTCAAATTAACAAAATTATTGACATTGATTTGATTTTCAGTTTATTTCTATAACTAATTGTTCGTGATTATATTTTAAACAAATTATTTAAATTAAAATTTGCAAATAACTGTAGATGATATTTTAAAATTAAAAAAGTATGCAATTTTTCATAAATGTTTTCCTTGTGACGTTATCACGTAAAATTATCGTCCGTAAACCGACTTTACAGACAACCCCGTTGTTTTTTTGTTGTTTTTTTTTTAAATAATGTAAAATTGAAACTGGGGCATTCTTTGTGGGACATCCTGTACTTGCGTATGCGTATGCGTATGCGTATGAACCCGGCCGTAGCGTTCTCCTAGTCTGCGGTCGGCCCCTGGCTTACTTGGAGCTAGCAACAGCGGGGGCTATCCTTGACTTATTTACTAGAGAAGGCCTTGCGCGAAGAAGGCCTAATAGATTGCGTCCAGACCTCGCCTAGGATTGCTGCAGCCACCGGTCGTAAAGAGCTGTTTCGCGATTCGAGTGCTTCAGGAACTGACATGCAGGGCCGCTACTAGGGGGGTGGGGAAGGGGGGCAAGCGGGGCATACGCCCCGGGCGCATAGCTGTGAGGGGCGCCGAAATCGCTTCCATTGTAATTACTTCCTACTACAACTGGTAACTGGTAAAAAGTTTGTTTTAACTGGCACGCCAGGAATGTCTAATCTAATTTACAATATAACGTCTCAACATATTTAATGAACAAGTCTAGTGATTATACGGACTTCTTTATGGACATAGTGGGTTCATGCATGGAAGTTATAGTAGCACAGGAACCGTTACATGTAGGTATGGTAAAATGCTTAAATAGCACCATTTTTCCGTGGGAGGGCCCCCGGACCCCCCGCTTTATTGGTGTGGTATGTGCAAAAAAAAAGAGGGGGGGGGGCGCATGAATCCATTCATGCTCCGGGTGCCAGAGAGACTAGTTGCGGCCCTGGTGACATGTCCTCAATGACATTTCCTCAATGACATGTCCTCAATGACATGACCGTGCGTACGAGTGCAATGGTTTTGTTAACTCGTTTGCACACGGAGCCGTATTTCTAGGACTGCAAGTTCTTGAGCGCTCGATTGCAAACTAGTCTTGACTTGTTGGTTGTTTCACTTATTGGTTCATGTACACGTACAGTGTTCCTACTTCCAGCTAATCAACATAGTCCCACTTCCCAGTTAATTAACAGTATTTCGCCGCCCATCAGTTAATTACCCTTGTATCACCTACCAGCCAACCGCAGCTCTTCTCTAGATTAACCTTGCAATGGCCTTATTTAGTAAATAAAATAATAAAAATAAAATTATAATAATTATTTACCTTGGAAGTGGCTGGGATTAAAAAAGGAAACAGGCTAACACAACTTAGTACCTCAGAGGCGACACTAAATGCCTCCCTGTAAACACTGTGGAGACTATGGATCGGTAACTTTGTATTAATAAATTTTATACTAATCTTTACTAATATGCATAAGTGTATTGTCTAGGTTTGAACCATAATTTATGCACGTTTTTTAAGAAAGGGGCTTTGATAAGAGCATCGTTGTCTTACATATCAAGCAAGCATCATTTCGAAATCTATGTTAGTTAATTAGTTATAAGCAAAATGAAAATAGCATAGAATCTTATGAGGTTAACGCTGGTTTCGTAGTGCCCCTGAAACACTGGAGTGGCCTCTTAAAGATAGGGAAAAAAAGCATGAACTTCGGGTTTTGGCTCTCTCGTCTGTGAAAAGAAGGCTTTCCCGTCAGCTGTGGCCCTCGCGACATCTGGCGGACCCGGGTCGCGCCAGCGACGCACGGGCCGCACCTGTTCGCGTCGCTCCGTTCCGTTTCGGACCAAGGTCGCGCTCTAGGGGGGCTTCTCCGACCTCGCGCGCGCACGGAACACCTGCTCCTACTTTCTCCGAGTCCGGCGTTCCGAAAAACAAACAAAAAAAGAATAATAAGGGGGGTTGTCTGTAAAGTCGGTTTACGGACGATAATTTTACGTGATAACGTCATAAAAAAACCTTGATGCGAAAAATTGCTTTTTTTTTTATTTTCAAATATTATTTACAGTTGTTGCAAACTTAATTTAAATAATTTGTTTAAAAATAATCACTAACAATTAGTTAACAAGCCCACCTTAACCTGTTTGATATTATAGGAGATTTTTCTCGCGCTGTGGTTGGCCGGTTCTTGCACGCTCGGCTCAGGCGGAACGTCACAATGAGTCATGCTTTTTTCGTCAGTGCAGCCGGCGTTCATCGATTTATAAGACGTTATCACGTCAAAATAAGGGCTTGGGAGTCCAATTGCGCCACACCTGTGCCTTAAGGAGTCCCGCCTACCCGGGCACACACACAGTGCGCAGAGATTCAAGAAAAACAACGCGATTTCTAAACTACTCGAGATATCCCAGTGAGGTCTGCTTACGAAAAGGCATTTAAGAGTTCGACTAGGGCCGAAAAGTTCTTTTGATCTCGGTTTAAGTTTTTAAACTGTATTTTCAGAAGAGTTAAAATGGCTAAAACGCATGTTTTCAGAGTAATTTTTAGGCTTTAAACAACCGGTACAGATTCTTGAAAGCACTTAAGCGACTTGCATTACACCTTTATCTTCATTTCTCCGCCGTGTGATGTCACGGTTGCCGCTCGATGCACGACGAGAAGACTGCGCGCCAGTCCAGAGGAGACAACCGCGCTAGAAGCACCAGCGAGCGTCGCGCTTATCATACCGCCTCGCCAGCACAGATACAGCCCTGACTAGGCGGGACACTTAACCGTGTTCCTAATGCTAGATAGGACACGACCAGCCCCTTATTTCTTCAGGAGATCGCGTTTCGGAGTTCTTCCGCTTCCCGGATTCCGCGCATGCGCAGGGTTGCTTACTTTATCGTTTATTTCCTGAAGATGGCGGACCCGCGTCTGGCGCCATTAATTGTTTCACAAACTAAGTTGTCAGAGTCAATACATATTTTGTTTTATTTGTAAAATTACGTGTTAAAAAATACGACATTTTGGGTTGAGGTAACAGGATAGGTATAAAGATATAAATTGAATTAATAATACTTCAGAGTTTATTAGTGTTAATTTTTTTTTTCTTTTTCTTTCGTCGAGTTTCAGCACGCAACGGAAAACATTCGACAGGATGTGGTCCAAAGCACATGCGCTTTTCGTTGCGTGAAGAATTTTTTTTTATGTATTTTTTAATAGCAACTTCATTTGTTTTACCAGGATTAAATTTCATTTAAAATAATTAATTAACAGTTACGTATTTCCATGTTTACAGAGCGATTTTCAAATTGTAGATAATATATTTTTTTACGTAGATTTTTGATGCTAGAGTGGACCATATAGAATGGTGGGCTTGATATGTTTTGATTAAAATTGCACTAACAAAGTTACATTTTATTTCTTATTTATTTTAGTTCTGAATACCCTGCACTTTTCCTTGTTTTCCAGAAGTTTCGTTAAGTTGACGATGTTGTTTGCTGGGTGGTGACCATTGCGTCTCTTCTTTTGTTTCAGACTTGCTGTACCGTCAGACCATCTCAGTCAATAGCTCGCCCCTTGAGGTGGAGATTGTTGACGTCTCTGGAGACACGACAGTGAGTAAATTTCTTTTCTTTTTTTAAATGTGTAACATCCTAGCTCTAGGGATTCCGTGAGTGGAACGGAAATGTGTAACCTACGGCGCTGCCATCTGTGGCGGATGGTGCGAACCAAAATTCAAAAAACCAAATGTAAACTTAGTAGTATTAACTGTTTAAAAAATTTTAACAAGATGGAAAATATTTTAATAAAATTCCTCATCGAAAATCCGAGGTTAATTTTTTTTCAAGGTTTTTTTTCCGCTTTTATCGGAGCCGTTTCATCACACTTCAGTAGTCGACGTTGCTGCCCCGGCAGCGAACTCAAGCGGCGAGTGCGGAAACAACGTGTGATTCGCGACGAGAGATGTAGTTGACAGGGCAATTTTCGCATTATTTATCGTCCTCGGCATAATTTTAAAGAATTCTACGTTAAATTTCGTGTTAGAGTTTCGTTTTAAAAGTGCATTTGTGACTTGGGAACACTAGAATTTGCTTGCTACCGAGGTTAGATGTCACACATCTCTGGCGATTATTGAAAGACTCGCTCGCAATTTATTTTGTCTCAAACTTAATCGATAGCTACTTAAAAAAAACTCAAGGTTGTAGGTCTGTAGTATAATAATTTTTTTATTGAATTATGAATTATATAGAGAAAAAACATTGATTAATACTTGTCAAAGGCTACATACAAACGATTAATTCAAAACCGCGTGGAACACGATTAGATGCTATTATTTCATGCTAGGGTAGACATAAAAATTTGACTTTTAAGATTCTAAAAACCATTAAATATATACTAATGAAATTTATAAAACATTTTACATATAAATAACAATAGTCAAGCTAAGAATTTGTTTAAAATCACGAAAATTAGGAAGAAACATAATTTATGATACCACTCCCATAAACCACCGAGTACAAACGTGCGATGTTAAACCCTGTAACGTCTCTTACCCTTAGATTTCATGTGGAATCAAATGGGCATTTACTCTCTCCTTCGAATGCACGATGTCCTTGTTTTAGTATGCTGTTTCCAGATATACCCAAAGAACATAAACGTTCTAGACAACACTATATAATGTAATTAATTTTTTTTTCAATTTTTTTTTATTTTTTTTTATTTTTTTTAAGAAAACTTGGATTGAACGTTTTGAAAATACATATTCTTGTTAATCTAATAATTATTACTTCTAAGGAAATGTAACTGAAAGATGCCAGCTTGGTTTCAACTATTATTTTTATATAATTTAATATAAAAACATTTATCTCTGTTCGACCATATGGCATAATAAGTTGAATGAGTTGTTATTAATAATGACTAACAGCTAAAAATAGTTTCTCCTGTTATAATATTGGTATTTTTTTCTTTTATGATTTATGCAGCTCTAGTAATAATATCAAGATACTCTGTTTTAGGTGTTTACAAAATTAAACAAGGGGTAAAACACAAAATGTACTCAACAAAGACTAAACCTGCCCCAGCGACACAGACTGAACCTGCCTCAGCCACACAGAGACTGAACCTGCCCCAGCCACACAAAGACTGAACCCGCCCCAGCCACACAAAGACTGAACCCGCCCCAGCCACACAAAGACTGAACCCGCCCCAGCCACACAAATAGTGAACATGCCCCAGCCACACAAAGACTGAACCCGCCCCAGCAACACAAAGACTGAACCCGCCCCAGCAACACAAAGAGTGAACCCGCCCCAGCCACACAAAGACTGAACCTGCCCCAGCCACAAAACGACTGAACCTTCCCCAGCCACACAAAGACTGTATCTGCCCCAGCCACACAAAGACTGAACCTGCCCCAGCCACACAAAGACTGAACCTGCTCCAGCCACACAAAGACTGAACCTGCACCAGCCACAAAAAGACTGAACCTTCCCCAGCCACACAAAGACTGTATCTGCCCCAGCCACACAAAGACTGAACCTGCCCCAGCCACACAAAGACTGAACCTGCCCCAGCCACACAAAGACTGAACCTGCTCCAGCCACACAAAGACTAAACCTGCACCAGCCACACAAAGACTGAACCTGCCCCAGCCACACAAAGAATGAACCTGCCCCAGCCACACAAATAATGAACCTCCCCAGCCACACAAAGACTGAACCTGTCCCAGAACACACAAAGACTGACCCTTCCTCAGACACACGAAGACTGAACCTTCCCCAGCCACACAGAGACTTAACCTGCCCCAGCCACACAAAGAATGGTCGAAACAGCGACGTGACGGTTGTCGCGCTCTGGTGTCGCAGGAGTTCCCGCTGGAGCAGGTGCAGTGGGCGGACGCCTGCGTGGTGGTGTACTCCATCACCGACAAGCTGTCCTTCCAGTACGCCGTCGAGGCGCTGCGCCACTTCCAGAAGATGCGGCCCGTCAACGGGGTGCCCGTCACCCTGCTCGCCAACAAGGCCGACCTCGAGCACCTCAGAGAGGTCAGTGTCGGCCTTATGGCCTGGTCGGCATCCCGTCATGTCGTGGAGTTAACTGTCACAGTAGCCTGTCATGTCATGGAGTTAACTGTCACAGTAGCCTGTCATGTCATGGAGTTAACTGTCACAGTAGCCCGTCATGTCATGGAGTTAGGAACTACCACAGTAGCCCATCATGTCGTAGTGTTAGCAACTGCCATGGTAGCCCATCATGTCATGGAGGTAACTTTCACAGTAGCTCATCATATCATGGAGTTAACTGTCACAAAAGCCCATCATGTCATGGAGTTAGGAACTGCCATAGTAGCCCATCATGCGACGGAACTGTCGCGGAGGCCGGCGGCGCTGCTTAAATACCTGGGGTGCCCTTCTCGAATCTACGAGAGCGGCTGTGAAGAGTCGCATCATCCCGGGCCGACCGGACACCCGAAAATTCTAGAAAGGCGATGTTTATTCGCGGGAAGCTGTGCGGGGGAGGGGGAGGGTATAACAACGACCCTTGTAATCTGGCCAGGCACGCGTGGCATTCCTTACGTCAGTGGACGGCATGTGACACGGCACGTGACGTCAGTGGCCATGCGGGGCCGCCAGCCAGCTCCTAACCTTGCGCGCATCGCAGTCCTTTCTGTGTTCGTTAACAATACATTAACACACCATAATATGTAGGAATTCAGTTTAATGCTTTTGACAGTATTGTAGTGACGAACCTCCTGCTGCCGACGCCACGCTAATGCATGCTCCGTCAACTGCCGGTCGCGTCGCCGCTGCTCTTCTCCTCTCTGCCTCCTTTCTTGTCGCTCCTTGTCTTTTTTCTGCCTCTCTTCTTCTCTTAAGCTCTCTTGCTCCTTCTGGAGACATTCCTCGGCGTCTCGACGAGTGGCTGCACCGGAATCTCCATTTTTGTTCTGCCTATCATGAACGCGTTGACAGGTGTATGTGCCAATGGTTGACCATGTCGATGGTTTCCCCAATTGATACAAATTCCATACGACCCAACCAACCTGTCCCTATTAACTGCAGGCACTGTACTAAATAATATATTATTCTTTAACATATATTTTTTTGAAAATTAAAAAAATAGTAAGTTAATATCACCCAAAACTGTTGGAACCAAAATGGTGTATTGCTGTTGATATCTCTGCCCTTAATTTGAGTGGTGAATTATGGTTTAGCTGATGACGTATGTGTGATGGTGTCTCAGGTGGAGCAAAGCGAGGGCAAGACGGTGGCCTTGCAGTACGGCTGCCAGTTCCACGAGGTGTCGGTGGCGGAGAACAGCCCCGGCCTCTACCAGGCCTTCGAGTCGCTGCTGAGCGAGTGTCGCTGCCTGCACGGCACCGCCAACCACAAGTCGCGCAAGTTCTCCGTGTCCAAGATGCTGGGCACGCTGATCGGCGGCGGCAACAACAACTCCAACAACAACAACTCCAACTCCAACTCCAACAACCTGAACAACAACAAGACGGGCGGCACGGTGGTCGTGTGCCAGAAGTCCGACCTGCACCGCAGCCGCGTGCTGAAACGCCGCCAGAACTTCGCGGCGACGGCGTCCCTGTGACTGGCGCAGGAGGCGCCCGCCTCTCCCGACAGGACGTCGGCGATGCCATGAGATCCGCCGCCACAGTCGGCGGGCGGGTGGCCGTTCCGCCTCCTGGCCGACTGCCTGGCGCCGAGGTACGCGGGCTGCCGCTGCCGGCAGTGACCTGCTCCTCTCCACCCGCGATGGATGGGCTCGACCTTAGGTCCGAGGACCTCTCCCGTCGGCATCCAGCGCGATTTTCCCCCTCGCAGCTCCTTCGCAGACTTCCAGCAAGAAAAAAGGGGGGCGTCCGTTGGGTTCCTAACCTGTTGGCGTCCTGCCCTCTGGCCTGTGAAGGACAGGTGTGGCCGTATGGCCCTGTAGTCCGAAGACTACTCCATTGGCATCCATTGCGATCTACCATGCTGTCCCCTCGTGAATTTCCAGAAAGGAAGGGAGTCGTACATGGGTTTCCAACATTTTGGTGTCCTGTCTTCTGACTGGTGAAGGATAAGTGTGCCCATACCACCATGAGATCCATCGGCATCCAGCATGATCCACCCTGCTGTCCCCTCGTGAATTCCCAGAAAGGAAGGGAGTCGTACATGGGTTCCCAACATTTTGGTGTCCTGTCTTCTGACCGGCGAAGGATACCACCATGAGATCCGAAAACTACTCCAACGGCATCCAGCGTGATCCACCCTGCTGTCCCCTCGTGTATTTGCAGAAAGGAAGAGAGTCCTATATGGGTTCCTAACCTGTTGGGTCTACTGGCCTCTAACCTATGAAGGATGGCCTTGACCTGAATCACCATAAGGCCAGAAGACTACAGGGATTCCGGGCCATCTGGAGCTCTTTCTCTCTCGCTCGCACATCCCTGCCCCTCAGAAGGCTATGGAAAGCCTCTGCGCGAATTCTCCATTGAGATGTTGTCTTTCTTGGTCTGGGTCATCGCTCTTCAATTTTTCCTTCCACGGTTGAAGAAGAAGAAGCAGCGATCACTTCATCAAGTGTCGTGTCCGTTGCAGATACGACTTTATGCGAGAATCACACCTCTAATTTTCTCGCTCCCCCATCCCCCCGTCACACACAAGCATGTAACTGGAGTCTGCCTTTCTCCTCAACACTATCAGCCCGGCCTAGAGTATTTGTGTTTCCCCCCCTCTGTGCGAAACAGACGCGTAATTGAAAGTACATATCGGTCACATACCATTACTAATGAAACACGGGAATTTATAAATCGCAGAATGTTACATGCTTGTGTTATTTTGTAAGGATCTTGATTTTAGAGTTTTGGAATCAATCTTTGTTCATTTTGGGACAAAATTAATCCGTTATTAGGTTGGTTTTTTCTTCTTCTCCTGGAATATGATCAAAACTGCCTGGTTCTTATAATAGATTTACAATAATACGAAATGTTGTGCCTTAAGGTCCATAGTGACTCAGATAAATACTCTTAATGTAGAAAAAAGAAACCGGACACCAAATGTTTTATTCCCGACCACTTTTGGATTCTCACTCAGTTTTGCATGAGGTGATTCAAAGATTATCATAGTTTTACCAACATTGTGGTGAGTACTTTAGTGATCGTCAGAGAAAACAGTAATTCTTAAGCTAAATGACAAGTTCTCGTTACGTTAACGTCTGGCGAATAGGTTCACATGGCAAATCATTCCGAAATGTGTGGTGTTAATGGCGATCGTTTCATACAAACACAGAATTTTAAAGTTAAAGGTTCTTATTAAGATATATTTCTAACTGAAACTTTTCATGATATTATCTCTATGAAAAGTATTATTGCTAGCAAGAATTTTAATTGGCAGGTTGGGAATAACGCATGGTACTATAAGGTTAAATTGAAAGTGTGTTTGCTTGCTTGAATCTCTTATGAGCAAAGATTGATTCTGGGTTTGACATTCCAAATGCGACATGCGCGCATTTCTTGTATGTGGTGTAGTACTTTGTAAAAGTTTTTGATTATCTGTTTGTGAGAACTAACGAATTGTATACTAAATGAAGTTTTTGGATGTTTAAATTATTTTATTTGGAAATCTGTTAAATTGTGTACATAAAAGAGAGAAACTGTTGACATAGTAAAATAATTTATATTTATCGGATTGAAAAAAATAATAACGCTTACATTTTAAACCACAGAATATGATTACCAAAATAATTATTGTATTAATTTGTATGTGAGTGTTAACTTGATAAGGGTCTATTTAAAGTACATCTCCTGATGATATATGGGAATGAAATATTGTATATACCTAATGAATGTATTGTTAATATACGTTTTTACCACATTGCTGGCTTTACTCGTGTTAAGCAGAATTGTCTCTTTATATTTTTAATGTATTTGAATAAATAATGTTAACATGTATAAATTTTAGATATTTATCTCACAGCAGAAACAAGCCAATGAAATTTTCGCTTAGTATATTCAAGCAGTATATTTAACTTTTAATGGAAATATTTATAAGCAAGCGTAAGTGATTTTCTTGCGTTGTGTTGAGTGGCACTATATCGTAGACAGTAATGAGAGATTTTAACACGCTGTAACTACCAATATTTACTTAAAATAAAATTTATTTTTTACATCATTGATCAATCGTTAAACCCACCAAAAATTTATTCCATTCGCTATATTTTTTATGATATAAGTTTCGCTTTAAATTTCCTAATATGTAAATACCAATATTTTTAAAATGACTTTTCCTGAACGTTACGTAATATTAAAAAAAGCGTCAAAAGTTATTTTTTATAAACGGTGCCTTTTTTCTTTACGTCACTTTTGGGTTACTCTGCAGATGATGTTTATAAGCAAACTATTAAATATAATTGATTGAGACTTTGGTACTAGATTAAGTCGCTCACACATTTCTTCACAATGTTAAATAAAAATTTACCATCCAAGTTACACAGACTCTAATAAAAACTATATTAAAATTGTAAAAAAAAAAACATAAATTTATCGATAAAATTTTTTTATTGTTAAATACTTTTTACAATTAAAAATTTTGTACTTCAATGCATATTCTCCACTGGAAGTATGCTGCTTATTGTGCGAAATTGTGTGTTATAATTTTTGATTCTTGAATATTTAATATCCACACTCATATACATGTAAGATAGCATGAAAAATGTATTACTAAGCTGAAATTGTGATATGGCTGTGATTCATTGTTTTTGTACCACAAATTTGTACTATGATTAGTAAAATTTGTACAATAAATGATGTTATTTTATAAATGAATTTTTGTTATTATTTAATCAACCTAGTTTCTAAAGGAAAAATATATCCCATTATTTTTTTTAGTTTCTTGGAACTATCTGTAAATTAATCTTGCAATGGTATCAAGAACATATTTTTCCATTTGGTCCATATTGAGAAGATTCAAGAAAAATATATGGCATTATATAATTTCAAAGTACAAAATCTGTACCAGTGGATTGTTTAGGTCGTTTTCTTCCTTTGAACAATGAGTGTACGTTTGAAAGGTGCCATTTCCGCCTCAAAACTAGTTCATTTTGTGGAAGCATTTCTTCAGCAATTATTGATAAAATAAATGTTATTTACTCTGGTATTCATGGCATAGTTATAAACAGTTTTTCCATCAGTGTTTAGTGGTAACGTGTCATATGCATTTTGGTTCCCAACAATTTAAAGTTTGAGACAGCACCTTCCTAATAGGCACTCGTCATTTGTTGCACTACAGCTGACGATGGAAATAAACCTAACTTTTAAAATTTTAATACGTTGAGTGAACACGGGTGAAGGGTCGGGCAGAGCAAGTAAGTGCAAGTTAATGCACTGTATAGTGCAAGGCAGTAACCTACCGTACCAACAAACACATGACACGTTCGCTTGAACCAACCGACTGACAACTATTTCATCCATGTAGGTATCGGAACAAAAGCAACACAACTTTAACCTGGACTCTGGATCTGCTCTGAAACGCATTTGTTTCGTCGAAATTCCACGCGTCATCGGACGAAACGCCCAAAATCAGCCCGACGTTTCGGCATGTCTAGTTGGAGCCATCAACAATTGAAAAGACCTGGCCGCCACCTTGTGTAGCTACGTAATACCAGAAACAGAAGTGCCTGCAACTCACGTTATTCAGAGGTGCCCCCCCCCCCCCCAAACACTATGACTCACCCCCCCCCCCCCCTTTCCTAACCTAATGATGCCCGCCCCCCCCCCCCCCCCCCGAAATTTTTTATGCCATTTTCTCAATGATTTACTCAATGATTTTAAAATATTATACTTTTTTAGTATTATATTTTATCACATTTTGCATTAATTAAAACTGATTTTCTAATAATAATTTTGGTCATATCAGGTAATATTTCCATCCTGAACCGACAGATGCCAAACTGCTTTTGTTGAGGAAAGTGCGGGGTTGCCAATTTGATTTACAATATCCGTTTCAATTATCAAAGCACCAGAAACGTATTTTCACATTAGAAGCTATAATTATGTAAATAATATATACATTTTTCTCGTCTTTTAACCCCCCCCCCCTGAAATTTTAATGACGCAGTCTGCGTCGTTACCCCCCCCCCCCCCCCTTGTGGGCACCCCTGCGTTATTCCAGATGCACAAGGGGTTTGTGATCATGTAGGGATGCTCTCTAACGAGCTGTGGTTGGCCGTGATTGGAGGAGTTGTCTAGCCAATCGGGTTGCGGCGGCCACAGCCACACCCAGTGGATGCGTCCACAGCATCTGCATCCCTTAGCGAATGCAGCCACAATGTAGAGGACGCATTTCTGATGGGTGGACGGTATCCGAATACTTCTACTGCCAGCACCGCCTGTTGGCAGATGGTCGTATTAATGCTCAAGTAGCCATCTTGAGTCGTGATATCTACGAAAAATTAGGGGGGGGGGGGGGAAACCGTAAATAAATGGGAAGCCTTCTTTTCACAGACGAGAGAGCCAAACGCCCGATCGTGCATCTTCGTTTTTTTTTTTTGTTCATTGTAACTCATGATAATTAATGGTCAATTAGGTTAGGTTAGCTACATTATAAATAGGTACTTTAAAACATTGTGGACGGTTGATTTGGTTAGGATAGCTACATTAAATATACTATGAAATCATGTAAACTGTTTCCTAGCCCTGGATAGCTACATATTAAAAAGTTATTTGCTAAGCAACCTTCGGGGAACTTCGGGTGTGGCTCTCTAGTATGTGAAGTGAAGGCTTCCCTAAATAAATAGGCTCTCTGCCTATTCTAAAATAGATTAGAAACCCTTTTCTTTTATTGCCAGTATTGCAGCGTGTAGGGGTTCTCGTATTGAACCCAGTACGGTGCAAGGTTATTCCTGCTTTATAAATAAAGCAAACCATTTAACTGAAAAAAAAATTATTAAACTCAAATCAAAAAATATACTTATAATGAGCATTAAATGCTCCTACAAGTTTAAATTCGTATTTCGATAATTTTTATTAACGTCTTTATTTGAGTTATCACTTAACGCTTATAAGGTTTTAAATAAATAATATGCGAAAAATCTGAAGTAATGTTGTATACAAACAAAATAAAGACTGTTCAGAAGCTAATGGATGTAGGGACGAATCAGTGGATGAGACACGCGCATCTGGAGTTAAGTGAACTCGTTTAGGGATGCATGCATCCCTTGTGAGAATTTGGAAACGAAGAACTATATGGCCGCGGTAACTACGGTGCACTTATAGTGGATCGATTAGGCTAGTATTCGGTCGCAGCTAATACTTCACTTGCAGCATTACCAGAGAAATAATATTAATTAATGAAAATTACGTACAAATTGTTTAATGTGTAGGCATTACCATGCTGTGCGTACAGGTAGGGGAGCAGCAGTAATTACTATGTAATTACTGTTTTAAAAGTATGCCTAAGCAATGCATTTAGCTAACCAAAAAATACTATAGCATGATGCGAGAATATATATATTTTTTTTCATTAAAAATGTTCATAAACCATCAAAACATAGATTATTTTATAAAGTGAAAAAATATTTTTCATGGGCTACTTACTGGTCAGCTGGCTGCGGCGAGAGTTGCGCCAGAGGTGCGGCCCAGCGAGGTGTGTGGAATGAGTGACTGGGGAATTGACATTTCTGTAATTAATTATTTGCCATTTTAGAAGGTTTTTGTAAGTTACATAAGTAGTGGCAATAAATAAAACTGTGTAGTGTAATAAAATCTTTAATTGGGCTATCATTTACGAACCCGCGGTAAATCGTAAGAGTATTCATACATTGCTCAGAGGTTGTACCAGGAGGTCCCGGAAGATTCCAAGCTGGCAAGACTCTCCTTGGCGCATCAGTGTTCTCTATGTATATCCCCTTCCCTCCCCCCCCACCCCCCTAAAACCCAACAAGCGAATTACCGTTTCTTGCTTCCATCCCCTCCTTTTCTTGATGTGCAAACATCTCAGCCCTCGGTATACGGCTTCTATTAGAACTGATTCCGTGAAAGTGGAACACAATAATTCGATGAACGGAAACGTGTCGGAAATATGGCGGACACGCGTGTAGCAACATAAACCCGTGCATTGTCACTTTCGTGAACATTAGCAGGGCCGGATTTAGAGGTCTGGAGGCCTCGGGGCAACAGAGGAGCGGAGGCCTCCTGGCCCCAAATTATTTTACAAATAAAATGAACAATTTTTTTCAGTTGAGTTTTCCAATAAATAATTCATTGTGAAATCAAGTAGATTCTCTTAGTATTTAAAAAACATACATAAATATAATCGGAGACAAGAATTATATAAAAATTAAATTTTAGTGTTAATGAATATTTCTGTTAATATTTAACAATAATATAATCATGTATGTACAAAGTACTGTAGGTAAAGGTAAAACAGCGAAAAAAGAATATCAAAGGAAAAGATGTTTACTAGTGTTTACTTGTCGGAATTTGAAAGATTTTTTTTCCGAAGTCTCTATTGTGGGGGCCCCGGGGCTTTCGCCCCGGTTGCCCTCCCCTAAATCTGGCCCTGAACATTAGGGTACATATCAAAATGCCAAAAAAAAAAATTGGTGTGCCAAATGAAATTTCATGACAGTGAAATTACCCTGGAATATATTTGTTGAACTAAAATAGCCATAGTAAAAAGTAATAACAAGTTTTAAAATACTTAAGAAAACTGGCTTTACAGTAATACATATTCTTCTTTTACTTTTCTCAATTGTCTAAATAGCACAGTGGTAGAGGGTGCGATCTTGTTAATCTCAAAAGACGTGGTTCAAATCTCGTCACCAGTAAAGTATAATTTTTGATAAATTTTAAACAACATTAAAATATAATAATAGTGTTGAAATAGCTCAATAATGTTGTGGTTTGTTTTTAAGAAGTATATACAGACTGATTTCATTGGTTTTAGCAAAAACTAATGTACAAACATACCTATACTTAGTGTTATGTTATGTGTTTTTAAATGTTTTAGGCCAATTTTTTTATAATTTAATTGAATTTTAACTTCTAACGTGTGCGCAAACTTTAGAGTATTAACTTTTTTTGTGAATTTTAACAAGTGCTGTAAGTTTAATAAAATTAATTTTCGAATATCGTTTTTTATCGGAGCCGTTTCTAAAAGTTTAAAATTTCCGTCAATTTTATGTTTCATGCTGCCATTTGTGCATGACGGTGGCAAGTAACGTTTGCGATTCAGACAGCGAATTCTATCGGTGAACTTCCAGACAAAACGTTGCTGATTCGCGCCCAGACATTCTGTTACTTGGAAAGCGAATATTTCATTAAACCTTCATTATCCAATATTTACGACGCTCGGAAATATTTTAAAGATTTATGCGTTAAAATTTCGTGTCCGAGTTTCGTATTGTAATTTTTATTTTCGAACACGGACGACGTGAGAACGAATGAATTTTCTGTTCGTTTTCGAGTTCAGATGTCGCACATCACCGGAGAGACAAAAAAATGATCGCAGGCTTTCCCGGTCATTTTCTGAAGTTGCTTGGCTTCTGGGTTGTAGCCGCGTCCTTGGCGAATAATTCACCGACGTTTCGGTCGACGTTGCAGTCGCCCATCATCAGGGAGCAATTACCTGCTGAACTAGTAACCGCTCCCTGATGATGGTCGACCGAAACGTCGGTGAATTATTCGCCAAGGACACGGTTACAACCCAGAAGCCAAGCTACTTACTACTTCGCTCCAAAAAAAAATAGCCAGTCATGGGGACTGTCAACAGAAGTGAAAACTTAAAACTTTGTTATTAAATGTGTAATTGACATCATTTCTACGTCAGATGTACGTATTAAAATGATTTTGGTATAATATCAGTACGATGTCAGCATGATATAATTTATCCTTACATCATTTTTTAGTCACAACAGATGTCAGTGGTATGTCAAAATTACGCAAAATTCATTACCTAGCTATGACTTACCACTTATGTCAGACCTATGTCATGTATTCACGTGGTCAAATTAACTTATTTTACTGTTATTACAGCATGTCGGTGACGCGAACTCACAAGATTTTATTTACCCATCCAAAAAGAGTCCAACACGCACATGATACAGTCGAGTATATACAATGTACTAGTGTATATATGCATATACATGTACACAGGCCGCTGCGCGTCGCCAGTCTGGCGCAACACGTCACTAGCATGTCGGTGACGCGAACCCATAAGTTTTGCCCCTACCAAAAATCGCCCAACGCGGCTAAAGAAGTTTTAACTTCAATTTTTTGACGTGACAACGTCTAATAAATCGATGAACGCCGACTGCACGCACGAAAATGTCCCGTTACGCACATTGTCCCGTTACGCAGTGTCCCGTTACGCTCATTGTACGCTTGCGCCGCATCTATCTCTCTTCCACTCGATTGTAACAACCATCGTTTTGACTTTTTCGAGGCACATTAAACTTGAAACACTCCCATTCGTTTCCTACATTTCCTATAATCGTCCTATCCTTAACAGAATAACACAGATTGGAAGAAGTAAAATAGTAAACATGTATAAAAGTTATAGTTAAAATAATCTCTTCGTTAAAGTAATAAACATATCTGAATTAATGAGTGCGAATAAAAGTAAATTTATCAATTAAATTGTATATTTCATTTCACTCCTTCTTTGTATCCATACAAAATAGTGATAATTCAATAAAAATGATTCAATTTTATTCATAAAAGTATGCAATCATTTCATCAATGTTTTGTTATGACGTTGTCACGTTAAACTATCGTCCGTAAACCGACTTTACAGTCAACCAATTTTTTTCCCCCCACTTCTTTGGTGCGCCTGCGCATGGCGCATATCGTGAAGCTTAAATAGTCCCGGGACATCGACCTGGCTCTCACTGTAGTTGTGAGGTTGTGAGTTGAGTGAACTCGGAGCTCGTGAGCAGCGACTGGCGAGAGAGGTGAGTCATGGCGTGTTAATTCAGTTGAACCAACTGTCGCGATACTACGACAACGGGGAAACTCTGGTCAAATGGCACCGGCGAAACGCGAGACACCTTACTGCATTGCTTCCTCGGCTAGTTTACGAGAAACCTAAGATGTACATCAAGCTCTGTCCCTGCACGAACACGCCCGAATATTCACCTTCGGCCAACCTCGGGATTGTTTTATTTTTGCGCAGGAAAAATAAATTCAAATATTAAAAGTGGTCGGTTAGGTTAGCTACATTAAAACACTTTAAAACACTATGGACGGTTAGTTAGGTTAGTATAGCTACATTAAAATAAACAGAGAAATATAAATATATATAAATAAACCCGAGGTTGGCCTAAGGTGAATATTCGGGCGTGTTCGGGCAGGGACAGAACTTGATGTACATCTTAGGCTTCCCCTAGTTTACACTCCGCGCCGCCAGATACCACTACTGTAAACGGTTTCCCGCACTTAAAAAAAAAAAAAAAAAAAAAAAAACCTGGTTACACCCCACGCCGCTTTGTTCGTTGCAATCACTTGTCTCGCGGTTTTATTAATCAGTTTCCCGTGTTGTCCCTACTACGGTAATTGGTCGAACTTTGTTTTGTGGTGTGTGGTGTCCATGACTTCGATGTAGTATTTATTCCTTTACACCTTTAGGTATTCTTTGCTTTTTAATTTTTTGACATGACAACGTTTAATAAATCGATGAACGCCGGCTGCACGCACGAAAAAGTGTCGCATTACGCACATTGTTCCATTACGCGGTTTTCCGTTACGTTGTGTCCCGTTACGCTCATTGTACGCTTGCGCCGCATCTATCTCTCTTCCACTCGATTGTTTATAAAGTGAAGTGAAAGTTAATGTGGTTTTCATTTCTTATTACAACAATTTCGGCAATAAAAGTTAATTATTCTTGCATTTTAAAAATCTGATTACTAGTATAATTTCAAGTATTTATTCTTTTATTATAAAAATGATTCAATTTTATTCATAAAGTATGCAATCATTTCATCAATGTTTTGTTATGACGTCACGTTAAACTATCGTCCGTAAACCGACTTAACAGACAACAAATTCCCTCTGCCCCCCTTTTTTTGTACTTGACAGTGTTTATTACTTCCCGTGTGTTCGTTAATTGCCACGATTAATCTACGCTTAACGCCGTGGCAGCTCCGAGTAATTCAATAGGAATTTAATTCCTTCTTTTTACGCGTTCCACGATTCGCCGTTGTTTAGAGATCAGTCCAGGAGCTCAGTCTGAAACTAAACTGAAGCATTCCCCACACGATTAGTTCTTGCGCTTGCTGTTCGGTGCGAGGTTTCATCGCAGAAAGTGGAAGAAACTTTGGATGTTGCAATATGCAGCTGCCCCTTTTAGTTGAGAAAGGTCATAATTAACCAAAAAAATGTCTGCCACGACGGCGTGCTGTGATGTAGGTGAAGTCACTTCTTAACTTCTCCATCGCCGTATTGTGCACGCCCAAAAACATTGCGGAAATGTTGCTTGACCTAGTCTGATGATGGTTGGTAAGTATGAATTACAATTTCCGTCGTTTGAAACAGTCACTTTCATAAAAAACATTGTTTTTCTGTAAAGTCGGTTTACGGACGATAGTTTAACGTGACAACGTCATAACAAAACATTGATGAAATGATTGCATACTTTTATGAATAAAATTGAATCATTTTTATTTTAATAATAAAATAATAAATAGTGGAAATTATACTAGTAATCAGATTTTTAAAATGCAAGAATAATTAACCCTTATTGCCGAAATTGTTGTTGTAATAAGCAATGGAAACCACATTAACTTTCCACTTCACTTTATAAACAGTCGAGTGGAAGAGAGATAGATGCGGCGCAAGCGTACAATTAGCGTAACGGGACACAGCGTAACGGAACAATGTGTGTAACGGGACACTTTTTCGTGCGTGCAGCCGGCGTTCATCGATTTATTAGACGTTGTCACGTCAAAAAAACAAAAAGTCATTTAAAACTTATCCCACGCTGCAAACAATACACTTCAGCCAACTGTTTAACCAATACGGAGCAACAATTAGCTCAAGGAGGGAGGGAGGGGGAAAATCGCTTCACACAATTAGCATGAAATCGTGCAGATGCAGCTGATGAGCTGGCGAGACGCTGTTCTCACACACGGCTCTCGGGTCCACAGTCAGACTTGATGGGAAGCCATCAGTCCACCGTCCTTGCACACACACGGTGGTGGTGTGGTGGTGTGTGTAGGCCGGCCATCGCCCACCCGGGCACACACACGGTAGTGGTGTGGTGGTGTGTGGAGGCCGGCCCCCGCCCACTCGGGCACACACACGGTAGTGGTGTGGTGGTGTGTGGAGGCCGGCCCCCGCCCACTCGGGCACACACACGGTGGTGGTGTGGTGGTGTGTGGAGGCCGGCCCCCGCCCACTCGGGCACACACACGGTAGTGGTGTGGTGGTGTGTGGAGGCCGGCCCCCGCCCACTCGGGCACACACACGGTAGTGGTGTGGTGGTGTGTGGAGGCCGGCCCCCGCCCACTCGGGCACACACACGGTAGTGGTGTGGTGGTGTGTGGAGGCCGGCCCCCGCCCACTCGGGCACACACACGGTAGTGGTGTGGTGGTGTGTGGAGGCCGGCCCCCGCCCACTCGGGCACACACACGGTGGTGGTGTGTGGAGGCCGGCCCCCGCCCACTCGGGCACACACACGGTAGTGGTGTGGTGGTGTGTGGAGGCCGGCCCCCGCCCACTCGGGCACACACACGGTGGTGGTGTGGTGGTGTGTGGAGGCCGGCCCCCGCCCACTCGGGCACACACACGGTGGTGGTGTGGTGGTGTGTGGAGGCCGGCCCCCGCCCACTCGGGCACACACACGGTGGTGGTGTGGTGGTGTGTGGAGGCCGGCCCCCGCCCACTCGGGCACACACACGGTAGTGGTGTGGTGGTGTGTGGAGGCCGGCCCCCGCCCACTCGGGCACACACACGGTGGTGGTGTGGTGGTGTGTGGAGGCCGGCCCCCGCCCACTCGGGCACACACACGGTGGTGGTGTGGTGGTGTGTGGAGGCCGGCCCCCGCCCACTCGGGCACACACACGGTGGTGGTGTGGTGGTGTGTGGAGGCCGGCCCCCGCCCACTCGGGCACACACACGGTGGTGGTGTGGTGGTGTGTGGAGGCCGGCCCCCGCCCACTCGGGCACACACACGGTGGTGGTGTGGTGGTGTGTGGAGGCCGGCCCCCGCCCACTCGGGCACACACACGGTGGTGGTGTGGTGGTGTGTGGAGGCCGGCCCCCGCCCACTCGGGCACACACACGGTAGTGGTGTGGTGGTGTGTGGAGGCCGGCCCCCGCCCACTCGGGCACACACACGGTGGTGGTGTGGTGGTGTGTGGAGGCCGGCCCCCGCCCACTCGGGCACACACACGGTGGTGGTGTGGTGGTGTGTGGAGGCCGGCCCCCGCCCACTCGGGCACACACACGGTAGTGGTGTGGTGGTGTGTGGAGGCCGGCCCCCGCCCACTCGGGCACACACACGGTGGTGGTGTGGTGGTGTGTGGAGGCCGGCCCCCGCCCACTCGGGCTCACACACGGTAGTGGTGTGGTGGTGTGTGGAGGCCGGCCCCCGCCCACTCGGGCACACACACGGTAGTGGTGTGGTGGTGTGTGGAGGCCGGCCCCCGCCCACTCGGGCACACACACGGTGGTGGTGTGGTGGTGTGTGGAGGCCGGCCCCCGCCCACTCGGGCACACACACGGTGGTGGTGTGGTGGTGTGTGGAGGCCGGCCCCCGCCCACTCGGGCACACACACGGTAGTGGTGTGGTGGTGTGTGGAGGCCGGCCCCCGCCCACTCGGGCACACACACGGTGGTGGTGTGGTGGTGTGTGGAGGCCGGCCCCCGCCCACTCGGGCACACACACGGTAGTGGTGTGGTGGTGTGTGGAGGCCGGCCCCCGCCCACTCGGGCACACACACGGTAGTGGTGTGGTGGTGTGTGGAGGCCGGCCCCCGCCCACTCGGGCACACACACGGTAGTGGTGTGGTGGTGTGTGGAGGCCGGCCCCCGCCCACTCGGGCACACACACGGTAGTGGTGTGGTGGTGTGTGGAGGCCGGCCCCCGCCCACTCGGGCACACACACGGTAGTGGTGTGGTGGTGTGTGGAGGCCGGCCCCCGCCCACTCGGGCACACACACGGTAGTGGTGTGGTGGTGTGTGGAGGCCGGCCCCCGCCCACTCGGGCACACACACGGTAGTGGTGTGGTGGTGTGTGGAGGCCGGCCCCCGCCCACTCGGGCACACACACGGTAGTGGTGTGGTGGTGTGTGGAGGCCGGCCCCCGCCCACTCGGGCACACACACGGTGGTGGTGTGGTGGTGTGTGGAGGCCGGCCCCCGCCCACTCGGGCACACACACGGTGGTGGTGTGGTGGTGTGTGGAGGCCGGCCCCCGCCCACTCGGGCACACACACGGTAGTGGTGTGGTGGTGTGTGGAGGCCGGCCCCCGCCCACTCGGGCACACACACGGTGGTGGTGTGGTGGTGTGTGGAGGCCGGCCCCCGCCCACTCGGGCACACACACGGTGGTGGTGTGGTGGTGTGTGGAGGCCGGCCCCCGCCCACTCGGGCACACACACGGTGGTGGTGTGGTGGTGTGTGGAGGCCGGCCCCCGCCCACTCGGGCACACACACGGTGGTGGTGTGGTGGTGTGTGGAGGCCGGCCCCCGCCCACTCGGGCACACACACGGTGGTGGTGTGGTGGTGTGTGGAGGCCGGCCCCCGCCCACTCGGGCACACACACGGTGGTGGTGTGGTGGTGTGTGGAGGCCGGCCCCCGCCCACTCGGGCACACACACGGTGGTGGTGTGGTGGTGTGTGGAGGCCGGCCCCCGCCCACCCGGGCACACACACGGTGGTGGTGTGGTGGTGTGTGGAGGCCGGCCCCCGCCCACTCGGGCACACACACGGTGGTGGTGTGGTGGTGTGTGGAGGCCGGCCCCCGCCCACTCGGGCACACACACGGTAGTGGTGTGGTGGTGTGTGGAGGCCGGCCCCCGCCCACTCGGGCACACACACGGTAGTGGTGTGGTGGTGTGTGGAGGCCGGCCCCCGCCCACTCGGGCACACACACGGTGGTGGTGTGGTGGTGTGTGGAGGCCGGCCCCCGCCCACTCGGGCACACACACGGTGGTGGTGTGGTGGTGTGTGGAGGCCGGCCCCCGCCCACTCGGGCACACACACGGTGGTGGTGTGGTGGTGTGTGGAGGCCGGCCCCCGCCCACTCGGGCACACACACGGTGGTGGTGTGGTGGTGTGTGGAGGCCGGCCCCCGCCCACTCGGGCACACACACGGTGGTGGTGTGGTGGTGTGTGGAGGCCGGCCCCCGCCCACTCGGGCACACACACGGTAGTGGTGTGGTGGTGTGTGGAGGCCGGCCCCCGCCCACTCGGGCACACACACGGTAGTGGTGTGGTGGTGTGTGGAGGCCGGCCCCCGCCCACTCGGGCACACACACGGTAGTGGTGTGGTGGTGTGTGGAGGCCGGCCCCCGCCCACTCGGGCACACACACGGTAGTGGTGTGGTGGTGTGTGGAGGCCGGCCCCCGCCCACTCGGGCACACACACGGTAGTGGTGTGGTGGTGTGTGGAGGCCGGCCCCCGCCCACTCGGGCACACACACGGTAGTGGTGTGGTGGTGTGTGGAGGCCGGCCCCCGCCCACTCGGGCACACACACGGTGCGCAGAGCTTCAGGAAAAACAACGCGATTTCAAAACCACTCGAGATATCCCAGTGGTGTCTGCTTACGAAAAGCATTTAAGAGTTCGCCGAGGGCCGAAAAGTACTTCCGATTTCGGATTAAGTTTTTAAACTGTATTTTTAGAATAGTTAAAATGGCTAAAAACGCATGTTTTCAGAGCAATTTTTAGGCGTGAAACAACCGGTACAGATTCTTGAAAGCACTTGAGGGACTTGCATTACACCTTTATCTTCATTTTTCCGCCGTGTGATGTCACGGTCGCCGCTCGATGCACGACGAGAAGACTGCGCGCCAGTCCAGAGGAGATAACCGCGCTAGAAGCACCAGCGAGCGTCGCGCTTATCATCCCGCCTCGCCGGCACAGATACGCCCCTGACGAGGCGGGCATCTTAAGACGTGCCACAGAGGTGTGACGGTTCTGAATATTACCTTTACGATGACTTGCGGGAGTCAGCTTAGTTCTCTCCTCGGTCCAGCATCCGTTTGTCACGTAACACATACTTATCCGTGTGTTAGTTGTTTATAAGTTTGCCCTTCGCTTCGAATGCTTGTACGTGCTGAATCAGTTCTCGGCCTAAACGTGTTTCGAGCGTCGGCCGGCTAACCTTGTGCCCTGAATGACCGTGCAAGGTAACTTATCCTTCGGCAATATAACGAGCAGCGTGTTTTACAATCTCTCTAAAGATCACGTTCAATTTTTGTAATCAGCGCTGTACCGTATAGATGCGTCGGGGCGTTAAGGCCTTTATTAAATTTTATCCAAAAATGGTATGGTTTTGTAAGCACATACAAATTATCTTTTTTTTTTTTGTGTTCCATTTTAAGCACGTGTTGTTACTCACACTTGCGTAGCCTGTTCTCCTTGTACCTTGTTAGTGACCTGAGTGCAGTTGTAATGTAATCATGTGCTAGGCTGAAATTTAATTCTTAAGCCCTAAATTGTTTAATATTCCTTACCGTTTGTTTCTCAATCGTTGATACTTATAAACGTTGCACTGGAACAGTTCTTGTTTAACACCAACAACAGAGGCTTTCTGCCTATCCTAAAACAGATTAGAAACCTTTGTCTTTTCCTGCCAGAATTGCAACGTCTGGAGAATTAGGATTGAACCTAGTACTGTGCAAGGTTATTCCTGCTTTAAAAATAAATCAAAGCAATTATATAGCGATGCATTTAACTGGAAAAAAATGCTATACTTTTCTAAAATGGCAAAAAAGTTTTAAAAATACCAAATTTGTCAAAATAGGTCTAGAAGAAGAATTTCTTAGGTCTATTGAATACTTACATAATACTCGTTCTCATAGGTATTTCTTCATTTTCTCGTCATTATGTTGTGTAAGGGATATTTCTGATATTTCGGCTCGATACATCTCTTGTATTTGTTGTTCTGTCTCGAATATATAAATATTTTTAACAGAAATTCACTAAGTGTAATACAGTATGTACATAAAATAATGTCCCAGTTTTAAAATTTAATAGTATCAACTGTAAGCATTGTAGAGTGTTGGTTAAAGGTCACAATTAAAGAGCAACTCAAACAATTTTAGATAAGCTCGTGCGCGAGTGCTGCTTTGTTGTTTTCTCGCTTACAGCGACTCCTGAGTGTAAAGCGCTTTGTGTTGTGCAATTTGCTGTGAGTGAATCTGTAATTTCAGTTCAACGTGCGTGTTGTTTAAAGTTTAATTGTCGAAGTTCCTGACCGTTGGATTGGTCGTAATGGTCGAGACGACAGAGCTCTTTTTCGCTGGCCTCCACGTTCACCTGACATAACACCATGCGATATTATCCTTTGGGGCTTTATACAAGATCGTGTCTACGTTCCGCCGCTACCTAATGATTTTCCAGGGTTGAGGAACCTAATTGAAGAGGTTATTGCTTCCATTACTCCGGACTTGTTAACCAAAGAGAGGGAAGAATTGGACATTAGGTTGGATGTGTGCCATATAGTTAAAGGTGCACACAATGAATATTTGTAAGAAAAACCAGGTTAGTTCACCTTCAATTCGTTGTAACTACTATACATTAAACTGTTATAATATACCATTGATGCAGGGACATTCTTTTATGTACATCATTATAATATGTGAAAAAGTCCCGCAATTGTTGATAATAATTATCACTTTCGCACCTTAACTTTTACGGCCATAACCCTAAATAACTCTCAGAGAATTCCTGATGAAAATGTTTGTGACAGAAAAACAAATTCAAGGGACAGTCATATTAAAATTTACAGACGTATGCATTGCATAATTTTTGAAAGAAAAAAAAGCGAGCGAGTGTTTCAGTACTCGCCAGTGATGTGTTAACATCTTACCTTCACGTGTTCTTATGTTGCGAATACACTTGTAAGTACGTATAACGTAGAATTGTTTGAAAATAATGCCAAACGTGATGAATATATACGAAAATTGTGTTTTTCAACTACGTTTATGGACGCTAACCACACGTAGTTTCCGCACCCGCCGCTAGAATTCGCTGCCGGAGCAGCTACGTTGATAATTGAAACATTGGATTAGCAGACCACAGTTTCGAATTATGTAATGAAACGGCTTACCTAAAAGCAAATAAGACTTGGAAAAAAAATTACTAAATCCGGTTTTTGGAGTTAAATCACGAGAATAAATTAACTAAACCATTAATACTTTAAAATTTTCCTTCGGCTTTGTGAGCGTCGGTTAGCGCTCTGCGCCACAGATGGCAGCACCGTGGTTACATATTTCCGTTCCGTTCACGGACTTCACCAAATGTACACCGAGGGCTAAAGTTGATGGACTTGAAAAATATCAACATGGTGAGTGGTACCGAGACTTAAGGGGCCCGCCTCGTCAGGGGCGTATCTGTGCCAGCGAGGCGGGATGATAAGCGCGACGCTCGCTGGTGCTTCTAGCGCGGTGTCTCCTCTGGACTGGCGCGCAGTCTTCTCCCAGTGCATCGAGCGGCGACCGTGACATCACACGGCGGAGAAATGAAGATAAAGGTGTAATGCAAGGCTCTTAAGTGCTTTCAAGAATCTGTACCGGTTGTTTTACGCCTAAAAAATTACTCTGAAAACATGCGTTTTAGCACTTTTAACTCTTCTAAAAATACTATTTAAAAACTTAATCCGAAATCAAAAGTATTTTTCGGCCCTCAGCGAGCTCTTAAATGCTTTTCGTAAGCAGGCCCTTACCTTTGAATATATATATACTGTATAGAAGTCGCGAGTGGATAGGATTTACTCTAGATCTTTCAGAAGCGTATGATGAGCAGCTTGGGAACTTCACCGCTGCAGTGCGCTGCCGTAACGCCCTGTATCGTCTTAGTTGTTATTTACACGTTAGAGCGCAGCGCTGTCGCCCGCTGTCATTCCCCGTACCCCCCATCTATCATTCACTGCAGCTCAAGGTCGTTCAAGGGGAGGGGAAGGGGTGTTTGAAGAGTTCGACACTTGTCCGCTAGGGACCACCACAAGTCGATGCCCTAGAGATGGTGGCGATTGCGGCGGTGAATACCAACTACCTCAAAACCGTATTAGAAATTTTAACCTGGGCTGGCGACTTCTATACAGTAGGTATATATATTCAAAGCCCTTACTCATATATCTTGAGTAGTTTTGAAATCGCGTGGTTTTTCCGGAAGCTCTGCAAACCGTGTGTGTGCCCGGGAGGCGGGGGCCTTATATAAGGTGTTTGGAAATACTGAGAGTTTTGCATGGTCCTTTAAACCGTTTATGCGCGCAGACTCATGGCGTGTCAAACCGTAATCATTTGCAGCTTTCGCTCCCATTGAGTTATGCATTGCCAAGTCAAATAAGGAAACGGTTTCGAGCGAATGGGGCAGCCAGTTGACCTCCGACCTGTTTTCCAGGTCAGTTGCAGGTTGAGTGGGCGAATTCACCTTGTGACGAATTAACGACGTGAAAATTACATGTTGGCACCAGTGCTGTGTGCTTACAATATTTTTTTTTCATGCCTAACATCTTTTCTCCCGGTATACGTTTTTTTTCAGTCGCACGGTGCTTCGATCTGTGGCAGACGGCGTGAACCCAAGTTCACAAAGCCAAAGGTAAACGTTATAGTATTGAATTTTAGTGTTCTAACAAGACGGTCAGTATTTTAATGAAATTCCTAGTCTAAAATCAGGTCCCAAAACCGGCGTTTAGTATTTTATCAAGTGTTTTTCGCTTCTGCTAATCAAATGATTCAACATTTGACGTACTTGCTCAGGCAACGAATTCTAGCGGTGGGTGCGGAAAATACGTGTGATTCGCGTCCAGAAATGTCACATGTAATATTGTGTTTGTTTTGTCTTTTCGTTTTGTCGTGTTTATGTCTCGTTTCAACTGTTGTGCTGAATTTTTTGGGTTCAATATTTTTGTGCTGTCATTTGTGGGGGGTTTTTTCGTTCTCTTAGTCAATTTTTCTGTGTTTTTCTTTGTTTGTTGACCATATTCATGTTATGGAATATTATATGGTGTTTATATCCTATTGACAACAGCAATTTTTTTGCTTAATTTGTGTTTTTGTCTTTTAGGTATTTTTTAGTTTTCTTCTACAGAAAAAGTGTTTAGCAATGGCGTATGTCCAAAAGCTTACATCAAGTCAGAAATGTAATTGAAAACACAATTTTGCGTATGTATTCAAATAAATTCTATATTAAATTTCGTGTCTGTGTTTAGTATTATAAGAGTATTTGCAGCATGAGAACACATGAATGTGCTCGTTACCGAGGTTAGATGTTACACATCTCTGGCGAGGACTGAAAGACTCGCTCACTTTTTTTTTTTTGACGTGACGTCTAATAAATCGGTGAATGCCGGATGCACGCACGAAAAAGTGTCCCGTTACGCTCATTGTACGCTTGCGCCGCATCTATCTCTCTACCACTCGATTGGAACAACCATCGATTTGACTTTTTTCGAGGCACATTAAACTTGAAACACTCTCATTCGTTTCCTACTTTTCCTATCATCGTCCTATCCTTAACAGAATAACACAGATTGGAATAAGTTAAATAGCAAACATGTATAAAAGTTATAGTTAAAATAATCTCTTCGTTAAAGTAATAAACATATTTGAATTAATGAGAGCAAATAAAAGTAAATGTATCAATTAAATTGTATATTTCATTTTACTCCTTCTTTGTATCCATACAAAATAGTGATAATTCAAAAAAAATTATTCAATTTTGTTCATAAAAATATGCAATCATTTCATCAATGTTTTGTTATGTCGTTGTCACGTTTAACTATCGTCCGTAAACCGACTTTACAGACAAATAGTTTTTTTGTGGAAAATATGTATTATCAAAAGAAGCCCAGGGTAGAAATATCTTTTTACTGTTTTACAATTTTACGTAATAGATTTTATGAAGTATTGCGACTTGCGGGCTTTGTAAACGGTTGTGATTTTCTTGCGTTCGCTGCGTGATTCGTTGATGCGTTCCTTGCGTTGTTTATAAACCCGTCCTGCGGGCATTCTGAAAAGGCAGACGGGTGACGGTTGGGATATTATTTTTTTCCTTCTTCATACGAAGCCACTTGGGGCTCTTGCCTTTTCTTCACCATATTATCTTGCACGCGTTTCGTGTCCAGTATTTCCTTCTTCTCTTCTTTGCCCTCCTCCTGGAACACACGAGAGGAAAAGAAGGTAAATCTAACACACTATAAAATTTTTACGTACTTTTTTTTCCCCTGCAACATTTTGTGTCACATCAAAGTGCTTTATCTTGGAACGCTTTTCTCTCTCTCTCTGTATTCTAGATCATAATCTTTTCATTCTTCTCACCACGCTATGTAATATATATATATATATATATGTGTGTGTGTGTGTGTGTGTGTGTGTGTGTTTTTGGCAATGGGATGATATGATTCTTTACAAAATGTGTGTTTTTAAAATAGGGGGGAAAATGAGTATTTTGTTTCCTATCAACCTCTTTACACCATTTTTTAGCTGACGGCAAATCAAAAATCCTCACACTGAGCTGTAATTTTACATTTGTTTCTTCAGTGGGGCAAGTTGCGGAATTAATTAAACTAAAAAGAGTTGTGATCTGTAACCTTTGACAAACGCAACGTTTGCCTGTAGGTGGAAAAAACAATGATGAATAGGTACATAAAATACAGCGAATGTTAAACGAGAAGGCTGGATTTTTCAACAAACAGAATCTTGTAATTTTTTTGGCATTTTTATAATTTTTTTTTCTCTTTGATCGTGGAATTTAGGGAGATTAATTTAACTGTTTTAGTAAAAAAATAAAGTACTAAAACAAAATTAGGTATTTTTTTAATATTAAATATTCCGTGGAAATTTCATGTCGAGACTACGAATTAAGTGAATACATTTTAATACTTAAAATGATTGAAAAAATATTTTAAAGGGGATATTTCCATAAATTATTTTGATTGTATGATTTGAATTGAATCAATATTATTACTAGTTATAACAGTTAAAAATGTTTTCATCAGTTAAATAAGTGTACATTTAACGATTTGATGTATTTAAAGGCCATTCAATATTTCAATTGTAGAATGAAATGAGAGCAAAAATATCCTGTCCATTTACAAACAACTAACCATATTATATGTTTTTCTTAGTTTATGAGCAATTTTGGATATAACATCCTTAATAACTTGTGTTTTGTCACAAATAAGCTCGGATCATTCTAGAAAAACGCTTGGTTTTTTAATGATATATATATATATATATATATATATATATATATATAAATAGGCACACCTCACTGGGCAAAATAATTTTAGGGGCTTGTTTTTCTTTCCTAGGTGGTTTCGGCAGCATTTTGGCCTGACGCCAAATTTTAAATGTTGATGGAGTTTTCCAGTCCACTGAATTTATGTTGTTTTTAACCGTCCTCAGCTGCATTGGAAAAAATATCTGACCTGAAAAAAATAGTAGGATTTTTTTAAATATCTGCATTTATATCAATAAAATAATTTTTAAAATACCAAATTGGTTATGTTTTTGTGATATTCCAGAACTTTGCTATTTCAATAGTTAGTTAATTAACTTCATTTATTTGGGTATATTTTACGTCGATTTTAAATATATATTTCAATTTTATGTTATTTGTATCTAGTCATCTATATTATAGCCCAAATTATTAAATTTTTTTGCGATCCAAATTGATATCGTTCAATTAAAGAAGAAAAACGTATGCTGCATTCATCTTACCTGTACATGATAAGACTTTAATCACGATTATTACTATTAACGAACATAAATTTAATTTAACGTAAGCTACTTAGTTCACAAAATCAGACTATTTAGTAAATAAGTGAGAACTATTTAATTTTAGATTGTAAATTATCCATAACGGAATTTTGTTATTCTGAAGTAATAACTTTTGTGGTTTTATAAATAATTGTATATATTTTTTTTATTTTAAATAAATGAATCGAGGTTGAGTGTGTGCCATAAGAAATTTAATGTGACATGGTTTATATCGAGGTTGAGTGGGTACCATAAGAAATTTAATGTGACATGGTTTATGTCTGAAATCACCCCCCCCCCCCCCCCCCGGGGTAGCGTTTTATGATACAAATAATAAAAATAACATTTATTTTATTTGAGATTAGGGTTGAAAATAGTTTGGAAATACGTCTCAAGAAAGCCAAGATATAAAAAAAATCTATTCGAGTGGGAAACAACTGTAGTCACTCTGAATACAAAAATAAAATTTCAAAGGAAATAATTTGAAAATTATAAAACTGCGGCAATAAACTTCAGTCAAGTGTGTTGTATTTTACTGCGTTTCTGCATTTCCTTATTTTGCTGGGTTAGACACGTTGTTTTTGCGAAATAGGCCTATATTCTGATGGATCAATTTTTTTAATAAGTGTCCCGTTACGCACATTGTTCCGTTACGCTGTGTCCCGTTACGCTCATTGTCCCGTTACGCTGTGTCCCGTTACGCTGTCGGCGAGTGCAGTAATAATAGGTTATGTTACAATTGACTAAAAATTTATGGTGATTCATATAATTGATGAGAGATATTTGATTACAGTTTATTTATATGAAAACTTGTTCATTATTATGTTTAAACTTTATAGCTAAACGCCAGTTTTTAAAATTAATTACAAGTCATCTACACGTGAACTGTTTCGTCGACCAAAGTGAAGTGAAAAGTTGATGTGGTTTTCATTGCTTATTACAACAACAATTTCGGCAATAAAGGTTAATAATTCTTGCATTTTAAAAATATGTTTACTAGTATAATTTCAAGTATTTATTCTTTTATTATTAAAATAAAAATGATTCAATTTTATTCATAAAAGTATGCAATCATTTCATCAATGTTTTGTTATGACGTGGTCACGTTAAACTATCGTCCGTATACCGACTTTGCAGACAACCAATTTCCACTATATCGCGAGATATATATATACATACAGGCACGCTTCTGTGATTCGGGCCACGATAAGGTGCTTCAGGTGAATATTCAGACACGGCCCCCAAGTCCTGCCGCGGGGAAAAAGAGGGTAACTTCCAAAAAGAAGAAAAAAAATTAAAACCTCTCCAGGAATAGAGGTTTTGCGGCAGGTCGTTCGCACACTCCAAAGAGATATTTGGGTCGCGCTCCAAAGCCAGTGTTCATCTTTTATTAGCGAAGACACGGCAGCTGTCTAGCGCCGGAGCTTCCACATCACTCCCCCCCCCCTCCAAATTGGGGTTGGGTTGGGGGGGGATACGACGTTATTAATCACGCCGTTGTGGAATCGGGGCAACTCATAAAAAAAAATTTCCCCTGCAAAAATAAATAAACTTGGAGAACCCGCCCGGTCTTAATGGCCGGGGCGTGAAAGTCAGAAGGATGGACGATGGAAACCGACTGTAACTGACAAGTTTTGAAGTTCCTTGGACTTTTAACCTCGCGTTCTGCGCCAGTCAGGGGATTAAACCCCCCCTTCCCTCATCCAACTACTATGTCGTGTTCACGTCACCACGTCTCTCCCGCGACGGGGGGGTTTTTAGGTTGGCAGCAGTGAGATACGGGTGGCTGTAAACATTTCGACCCCCATTTCATTTGTCGGGGTGAAGTAGCGCGCGATCAAACCCCCCTCCATCCCAAAAAAAATATATATACTATGTACCTTCACTCGTCCCAAATGTTTTCTTCTGTGACCTGAAACTGATTTTTTCTTCCCCCGTCCGTCGTTCTGTCTCCAGTGGTCAACGCGTTGAAAGTGGAACTTTTAAAAAAGTTTTTGATGCGCAAACATCTTGTCTCTCGGTATAACGGCGTTTGGTAGGAGTAAATTCGCGAAAACCATAAACCAACCCGTATATTGTCACTTTCGTGAACATTATGGTACACAAAAAAAAGGTATTGGTGTGCCAAATGAAACTTTGTGATGGTGAAAAACCACTCTGGAATTGAATCCCAAGTTCAAGAAACATTTAGGAATAAAGCCTAGTCCACATACCTCGTCCTCGGACCGTAGTCCGCGGACAGCTAACTGCTGATTGGTGCACGTGACCCTCTGACATCACGTTCCCGTGTCCCAATGTCCCATGTCCCAAGATCTTTCGCAAAATTTAACTTTTAGTCCGCGGACGAGTCAGAGATTTGTTTGACTCGCGGGAGTTGAAAGAGTTGGGAGCAATTTGACCTGAAATAAAAAAAGAGTTGGTCGCGAAGAGAACGACTTGAGGTTTATGTTTATTAACATTTTCTTTGCTTTACACTGTGGTTTTACATGCAGACGTCTTGAAAACTATATGAAGATTCGTCTGAAGTTAAAACTGCTTAGGCAATAATTCACCTAATATTGTGCCACGTATGGTAAAATCTCAATTATATTAAGTTGTAATATTTATTTGTTTAACATATTGTCAAAATTAATGTACAAAATATAACCTGCAAACTTAAATTTAAAAACAATTGAAACAAAATAAACTATGCATATGTAAATCTAGCAGACGACTTTAAATGAAAACAACTCGATGTAGACAAAAGCAAATGCCTCGCACATTTACTGCACTCTGGTGTTCGACTGCTAAGCTTCACTTCGGACCTGCTTCGGACCAGCAGCATGTAGACAGCACAAATGTGTGCATTCGTCCGCGGACGTTGGGCGTCCGCGGACCACTGTCCGAGGACGAAGTATGTGGACTAGCCTTAACTGGCATTACAATACAATAATGCATATTCTCCTTTCAGTCTTCTAATAGGCTTAATATCGCAACGGTAGAATTTGTGCTTATTAACCTCAAGGGGCATAGTTCCAATGCCGGCAATAGATATTCTTAATGGTTTTATTATACAGTTATATATATACAGTTATATATATATATATATATATATATATATATAACTGTATAATAAAACCATTAAGAATATCTATTGCCGGCATTGGAACTATGCCCCTTGAGGTTAATAAGCGCAAATTCTACCGTTGCGATATTAAGCCTATTAGAAGACTGAAAGGAGAATATGCATTATTGTATTGTAATGCCAGTTAAAGCTAGTCCACATACACAGCTCTTTGTACGACTCGCTCATCTACACAAATTCTAACCCACTTACAGACGAGTCAGAACCTTGAAATTTTCACAGGAGTTAGATCTTGTCCGGTAACGAAGAGGAAATTCCGAAAAGTTGAAAATTTTTAATTTTGAACCCCCGAAAAAAAAAACTGTCAAAAATCTACCAAGCCAGGCAATCATAACGTTGTTGTAGTCATGGCAACACGATCGGACCCATGTATGTCATAAGACTGCAATTACACGTACCCGTGTATGTCTATTTGTAAGCCATGGCCATACATAGACTGCAATTACACGTGAACAAAGAAATAATTTTGCTCTTTTCTGTGAGCTGAAGGGTGGGTCATTAGGTGTGTATCGGTTTTGAAAGGCTGTTAAATAAAAAAGATGAGGGACTTAACGAAATTAGGTTTATTTTATTGGAATCTATATATATATTTCCATATTTAAAAAAAAAAATATCTGTAAGATCACATCAGGAAGATGGTGGCCATCAGTAGCGATGCATTGATGAAGGCGATTTCAGAACTATTTGACCTCTTTTCGGCACATAGGGGTGTAGCGGCGAATTCCTCCCGAATTTACATCTTCAGTTCTTACAAGGTGTGAGGAAGATGTTTGGTAACCTTTTCCTATGAGGTTACCTCACAGAAAGAAGTCACAAAGGCTTAAATCCGGGGCCCGCGCTGACCGGATTTCTTCCTGTGGGGTAACCTCATAGGAAAAAGGTTACCAAACATCTTCCTCGCACCTTGGAAGAACTGAAGATGCAAATTTGGGAGGAATTCGCCACTACACTCCTCAAAAATGTGCCGAAAAGCAGTCGAAGAGTTCCAAAATCGCCTTCACCAATGCATCGCTGCTAATGGTCAACATCTTCCTGACGTGATATTACAGAACTTGATATTTTTTTTTAATGGGTGTACACTGATTCCAATATAATAAACCTCATCTCTTTAAGTTACTCCCTTTTTTTTAAAAAAAATAGCCAGTACATGTTGTTTGCTGCGGAAAGGTCTTGAGAATTATGGTGTACTCAACGATTCAAGCTTTATGTTTAGTGCGTGTGCCATTTCGTACCCATCTAACATACAATTTTTTCTATGATGTTTGCGTGCATAGATCAAATTGCTACTTCCATGACCTATATTCGGATTGAGGTTAATTTGACAAGTTATGAATGAAAATTTTGCACAATGAAAAAATAAAAAAAAATTTACATCTCGCTGCACGTTTCGCATGAATGTGTAAACGTACGTAACGTTTAGCAGTGCTAAAAAAAACATCGCTTAATGATTTACATGTCGGTGGTTAAAAAGAAGAAGAAATAGTGCTCACGTATCAAGCCTGAATTAAAACTCCGTAAATTTACGCCGGTAGTAGTCTACAGTTACAACTTTTCAGTTTTAATAAATTACTGTGAATATTCTGTTAATGCAGCATTATGATATTCCAAGAATTATATTATCTGAATTAAAATAAACGGTTGGTTCTTTAGGTATACGTTTGAATTAATGCAGAACATTTTGAAAAGTTCACTGGGTTAGGTTAACTACATTTAAAATACTGTAAAAAAATATTTCAACAGTGTTTTTAGGCTAGTTTTAAAAGCCAGTCAAAGAAATATAGTTGTAAAATATACAACTATCAGATTTTTGCCATTAAGTAGATTTCAATCTAGAATACTTCTTTCCACATAAAAATACTTTAAGGGCCTTAGCCCTTACATTTTCATGCCAATTTGAACACTACAGTTGTATTTTATTTTTCTACAGTAGTATTCAAACTGTAAAAAAATCATCACAATTATTTTTAATCGTTTTCAATGCTTCAAAAGGAAAAAAAAATCGTCAATGTTTTTTTAACATTTTCAATAAAGAGTTTTAAGAATATTTTTTGATATCTTGGCTTTCAGATTTTTAGCTGCGTGATAGCTACTCAAAATGAATTGACACTCAAGAATGTCATCACATTGCAAGATAGCGAAAAGAGGTCTCACGTCCAAAGAATGTGTGTAACGATGCAACCCAGCAGTTTCGTTCTCCAAACACCGAAGCCAGAGTTATAACATATGTTCCGTTTTATTCCGAGGCGATTATGAGTGCGTCTGTATTGGAACAATTCACATGTTCTCTAATTGTATCCAAAAGTTAAAGAAAGCCTGGTTCATTTCCCACGTAGTGAACTTTCAGCAGGAAGCTAGCTTTCGCTACCTGCAAATTGAGACATAATTTTACTCCCCCTTCCTCCTTTTTTTTTCATCAGGGACTGCACGCCAAAAGCCATAACTTTATAACTAATTTTAATATAAACCCCAGATGTCTCTTACCGTTTAAGAGTTACGGTACGAAATAATTTGCATAAAAACCAGTTCTGCGGCGGTGGTTTGAATTGCATTTCCATTAACTGGCGTAATTTATGACGTCAGCAAATTTTAATTTATTGCGTGAGACTTGTTTGGGTGAGAAACATCACCTGAAATCGTATTTTTTAAGAAACTTAATATTTTTAATATTGTATTGTATTGTATTCAAAGACGATAAAAATTTCGCATTCGGAAGCAATATCTAGTGGCATTCGTAAGGTTTCAAGAAACTCTTCTTGTTAGAAAATTGTTGACATGTTTTGATTTAGGTGTTTTCTTTTTAAAAAATTAATAATAAGTCTCCAAATAAATACAATAAAAATATATAACGATTTTTTTAAAATTCAAATGATGATTAAACTGCTTAGAATCACGTCGCGCTAATATAATACACTGAAATAATTCAAAATAATTTGAATCCTATGCAAATTCATGGACATAAATTTTTTAAGAAAAAATAATAATAATAATAATAATAATAATAAAGTATATATGCCTGCCTAGTATGAAATAATCAGTCAAATGGACTGACCTATGCATTCAATAATATTGTAGCAATTAGATAAAAAAATAAAATGTATTTGTATATATTTTCTTAAATCACAATTTTTTATAAACCAGTAATCTGTTATCTAAAAACAAAAGTTTTTTCTTTCTTCTTTTTCTCTAGTGTTGAAGTTTGTACCTCGTCACAAATTATCCCTTGCGAATAAAAATCGCACATTCTACCACTGCGTCATTTTTTTTTTAATTTGTTTCTATTGACAAATAGTTTCAGGCATTTGACAAATAGTACAATTACATTGGTACATTTGGAGGCAGAGGCTCAGGTGGGCAAACCCAACACTTTTCACGGTTTTTTTTTTTTTTTTGTATTTCATTGAGCCTTCTTTTGGTAGTAACCATAAGGCTATGGAACATGTCATTTACATATTTATAGTTGTACATACACATACAGTTTTACATGTACACAGTTTTACATGTACATAGTTATACATACAGAAACTTTGAAGTAAAACAAATAGTTATAAAAAATTTCAGATAATCTGAATTACAAATATAACATTATTTCTTTTATGCATACCCATAGACATGATATGTCAAGCAATTTCTTCTATTTATTAAGAAAAAAAATTAAGCAGGATTTAGGGTATTAGGAGTCTGGCTGTTCCAAAATGCTTCCCCTCTTTCAGCAGTATACTCCATAAAATTCTTTTAAATTGTAAAATGGATTGCATACAAGTGTATTTTTTATGGAAGCTTTATATTTGTCTATGTTGCTGATTTCCATTACAAGGCCATTAACAATATATTGTTGCATTTTCAAATCAAAAGAAGAGGTAATGATCAAGCTTTGGTTGGGAGTTTTTTTTTTTTTTACCGTAGCCCTACGAAGGTTTTCTATAAAGTCACTTACTAAATAAGGTGTTTGGGTGCGCAGGGTGAAGTCAATAAGTCATTATGAGCCAGACCAAAGCTCGCTGTTTTACGGAGGGTAAACATTGAAAAAAAATCAAGAAAACACGTATTCTCTGCAGTGAGACAATCGAGATTAGGGAAGTTCAAATTCTGTACGGCAAGCAATCATTTAAGCGACATAGAATTGTTCAGGATACTTCATTTACATTGTGTGCAAAGCAAAAGCCTTGTACAGTTTTTATAAATACCTAAAATTTAGTTTTAAAATTTTCTTAATTAAAATTTAATAAAAAAATGTTGAGAAACATTTTTTTCATCATACCTGTTTTAAAAATTCATAGCTTTCTTTACAAAACTATGGCTGTTACGTTTGTTTACCTTCAATGATATTTACTGGAGAAATAATTTCCCTGGTGGCTGCAAAACTATGGATCTTAGCCTTAAGGTATGTTATTGTGTTTGTTTCGTCTTTTCGTTTTGTCATGTTTTTGTCTCGTTTCAACTGTTGTGCTGATTTTTTTTTTTTTTGGGGGGGGGGGGGGAGGGGTTCAAAATTTTTGTGCTGTCATCATTTGCGTGTTGTTTTTTCGTTCTCTTCTGTTTTTTTGGAAAACTATTATGTTTGTTTCGTCTTTTAGTTTTGCTGTGTTTTTTGTCTCGTTTCAACTATTGTGCTGAATTTTTTGGGTTCAATATTTTTGTGCTGCCATCATTTGTGGGTTTTTTTTCGTTCTGTTAGTCCATTATCTTTGTTTTTTCTTTGTTGACCATATTCCTATTTGGAAATTTATGTGGTGTTTATATCCTGTTGACAACAGCAATTTTTTTGTTAATTTGTGTGTGTGTCTTTTGTGTTTTTTTTTGTAGTTTTCTTCTACAGACATACATGTGCTTTAGCAATGGCGTATGTCCAAAAGCTTACATCAATTCATGAACTCCCATTGCACAAATCTTTCAAAGATAATAGAAAAATTGGGATTACTTTTTTTTTTCGCTATCACCAGAAACTCTGTTCCGTGGGATGCGGCTCTGTGTAGTGTCTGTGTCATGGCAGAACGGGCTTTAGTCCTCGCACGGCGGCCTTGTGTATCGTGTTTCCCGTCGTCCTTACAGACCACCCGGTCAGGGAAGTGGGTTGGTGGGGGGCTTGACCTAGCTAGTTGGAGGAGAGGCATTTGCTCCCCCTTTTGAACCCGTGCCAAAAAAATCCCCGCGCATTGTGGATGAAAAAACTAGGAGGATTCACAGACCCCGAGTCAGATACGCCGGGAATAAAGCGACGTGTGATATCTCCACCCTTAATGTTGGGGTAGGTTGTGTCGAAAGACGCGGCCGCGAGTTTTTTGACGTGACAACGTCTAATAAATCGATGAACGCCGGCTGCACGCACGAAAAAGTGTCCCGTTACGCACATTGTTCCGTCACGCTCATTGTACGCTTGCGCCGCATCTATCTCTCTTCCACTCGATTGGAACAACCATCGATTTGACTTTTTCGAGGCACATTAAACTTTAAACACACCCATTCGTTTCCTACTTTTCCTATCATCGTCCTATCCTTAACAGAATAACACAGATTGGAAGAAGTTAAATAGCAAACATGTATAAAAGTTATAGTTAAAATAATCTCTTCGTTAAAGTAATAAACATATTTGAATTAATGAGTGCAAATAAAAGTAAATTTATCAATTAAATTGTAGATTTCATTTCACTCCTTCTTTGTATCCATACAAAATAGTGATAATTCAACAAAAAATGATTCAATTTTATTCATAAAAGTATGCAATCATTTCATCAATGTTTTGTTATGACGTTGTCACGTTAAACTATCGTCCGTAAACCGACTTTACAGACAACCAATCTTTTTTTTTTATAGATTTATGTCGTGTGAATGGGAAGTTCCAAACTGTGACGTCCACCATCTTGGCTTTATTCCTCTCCCTGCAGAGTTTAGTCAGTTCGTCACTGGTGCGTGACGCCTTTTGGAATCGTCATAAATTTTTCTCTCTCTTCTAATAGTCCTACATTGCAATTGCGGTTGTTAAACTTCACCACTTACCTCGGCAGTGTGATTTATTTCGCAACATTCTTCGTCATTTCGTCTCGCACTTATTGTATCGGAGATTTTTTCTTTTTTGACGTGATAACGTCTTATAAATCGATGAACGCCGGCTGCACGCACGAAAAAGCATGACTCATTGTCACGTTCCGCCTGAGCCGAGCGTGCAAGAACCGGCCAATCACCGTGCGAGAAAATCTTCTATAATATCAAACAGGTTAAGGCAGGCGTTTTAACTAATTGTTCGTAATTATATTTAAACAAATTATTTAAATTAAATTTGGAAAAAACTGTAAATAATATTTGAAAATTAAAAAAAGTATGCAATTTTTTTATCAATGGTTTGTTAGGACGTTATCACGTAAAATTATCGTCCGTAAACCGACAACCCCTCCTTTTTTTTAACTTTTCAAGTTTGGTTTAAACAGTTCACGATTTTCTACACAATACTGATTATATTTGATTCAAATTTGTTAGCGCGTGTGTCCTGCATCTGCTCTCGAAGTAGATGAGTCACCCGGAATCAAACGTTTGAAAAAATGTTATTATTTATTTAAATTATTTCATTATTATTTAATAAATAATTTAAAATAATAAATTAGAACTAAACATTCAGCATATTGATTTTTATTACTAATTAAAATTTATCTCCACTTTTTTTTTACTTAATTAAATCATTTATTTTATACACGTATTTATATTAATATGGGCTACGATGTATTTATTTATTTTTTAATTTTTTTAAATTTATTACCAACCGTATTATTTTATTTTTTTTTTTTTTGCATGCCAAGTTAGAATTATATTTTTCTTGCGCCAAGTAAATATAACCATAGTTCTAACGCAGGCGCATAATTTTTTTGTTGTGAAGCAACATCTTAGCTCTCGGGATACGGCATATGGCGAGCGCAATTTCGTGGATGCGACGGAAGTGTGTAACAGGAAGCAGGGAGAAGTGGGGCGGCCTACAGTTGGCGCTTCTGCTACAGCGTGTCGGAGGGGGAGCTGAATTGTTGCCCCTTGGAAGGGCAGCCCTTCAGGATTTTTCTGGCGGTGGTTTGTTTGTACAGCGACCGCTGGAAGGGCAGCCCATCCAATTTCTGAAAACATTTTTTCTTTAAGTGTTTAAATAATCCTGAAAACTTGCCCCTTGGAAGGGCAGCCCATCAAAATATTTCTGACAGTAGAGTTTTTGAAAGGTTGTCTGAATTGTTGCCCCTTGGTTAGGTTAGGTTAGGCCACTTTACAAACTAACCACTGTCAGAAAAATCCTGAAGTGCTGCCCATCCAAGGGGCAACAATTCAGACAACCTTTCAAAAACACTACTGTCAGAAAAATCCTGATCGGCTGGCCTTCCAAGGGGCAGCATTTCAGTCGCCCCCGTGTCGGCGATAGCAAACATCTCCATGGCGTGTGAAAAAGAGAGAGAAAGAAAGAAGACAAAACTGTTTAAATGTTCGTTACGCTGACAGTGGTTTTGGACCACGCAACGCATTGCACATGTGGCTTTTCTAACACTTTATAAATAGTTTTGAAATAATGAATTCTAATAGTTGTATTCAAATACAAAGTTATTTGAATTTAATGAGTATTAATAACAAAGGCTTCGCCAGGGGGGGGGGGGGAAAGGCAGTTGCCCCCCCCCCTTGAGCCCTAGAGATTCAAAAAAATGTAGCCAAATGCAAAAAAATACATACTTTTCCCACAACTTGCCCCCCTCCCCCTAGATCATCGGCGACGCCCTTGATTAATAAATAAGTTTTTTTTAAATTGATATTATAACTTTTAAAAATTTGACGTTCATTCCTTTAAAAGCCAGTTGAAATAATCCTCTTTTTTTTTTAATTGTTACTGACGAAATTAAAGAAGTTATTATAAAACAAATAATTTCCTCTAATACTAAATTACTCAATGGAATATATATATACTTAAACTTGGATGAGTAAATCGAGAGCAGAGTACGTACGAGAATCCAGGCAAATGTACGCGTGGGTAAAAATTGCAAACAAAAAAACGATGCTCGTAACTCTACCCCCGCTCTCCCCTTCCGGGCCAGAAAGTCGCACATTTTTGTGAACTTCGGACATGTTCGAGGACTGATCGGGGGTCGTTGAAACTCAAGGATTCCTTTGTGGCGCGCGTGTGTGTTTGTGTTTGTGTGGTTTCTGCCCTCTCTTTCTTTCTCCCAGACGCTTAAATTCCCGCCGACAGCCAGCCGCGAACCTCCTACCCTACTCCCCTACAAAACCAATTTGGACCAGTCCGGCCAGGGGGGGGGGGTGGTTGGAGTACTTCCGTCGTGGCCCGATACACAGCGCGCTGGACGGAATGCGACCGCCGTTGCCACGGCACAGCTGCTGCGTAAGACATGGGAATCCTTATTTTCACAGACGAGAGATCCGAACGCCCGATCGTGCATCTTCGGTTTTTTTTTTTTTTTTTGTTCATTGTAAGTAAATATGGCGGTGTTGATAAAAGTATACTAATGGTCAATTAGGTTAGGTTAGCTGGGAAGCCTACAACTCACGTAGTTTCGGTTCCTTACCACCTTTGAATATATATACAGTATATTCAATATATACGAAAAAAATTCAAAAACTGATTCTGGCTTGTACTAGAACTCTAACATTGCACATCAAAGAGAAGTTCACAAGCTAGCAGAATGTTTGTATATTTTTCGTTTTTATTTTTATTTTTTTTTTATTAATTTTTTTTTTTTTTTTGTAATTTTATGATATCGAAGAAAACTTGTGGCGGTTTTCTCCGTGTGCTTCCGATTATTCTTGTCAATATTATGGTGGTTTTCTCAGTGTGCTCCCGTTTATTCTTGACAATATTATGGTGGATTTCTCCGTGTGCTCCTGATTATTCTTGACAATACTTTGATGGTTTTCTCTGGGTGCTTCTGATTATTCCTGACTAGACATCTGATGGTTTTCTCCGAGTGCTTCTGGTTACAGATGAGAAATTGATCTCTGCATGAAGGATTGTTTTACTTAATGAGGCATGTCTTTTTTTTTCAAGGTTACATGTAATTAGTGAATTTCTGCTACTTAATCAACACTTGTAATATTTTTATCAGGTGGAAATTAAAAAAAAAAATATCATTACTCAGTCAAATAATAATAATCTCTGAGAAATCTAAGAAGCACTAACAGGAAGGACGAACTTCCTTCTCCTTAGAGTCTAGCGAAGCCATCCTTTTTTTGCGATCGTTAGTGAGGATCCCGCATCCCGCATAAAAGAACTAAATATTATTTACCTGCAAGTAACATGTGGCGACATCTGTTGTTGAAAAGCAGAACTACTTGCAACAAGTACCTTTGAATGAGATAAATTAATTCTCGCTGATAAAATAATTAAAAAATTCTATTTAAGTAATATATATAATTTAAAACTCTTAGTTTGCGTCTGGCATTAGTCTCAGTAACTAATATGAATCCTGATTCGGGATTTGTTGCTGTATCAAAACGTCATCACTGTAGATACTGTAGCAAGGTGTTTACCTTGAGAAAGAATGTTAAACGACATGAGAGAAGCGAGTGTAATTTGGGTCCTTGTCAAAAACCATTTCATTGCAGTCAGTGTCAGAAATCCTTTGGTAGAAGATATTACAATTAAGATGAATAAAGATAACGAAGACTGGGCTACAACATCGCAGAAGAGGAACGAAGGCGAAAAAGCTAATGCTAAAATTACTGATCTAGATCAAGATAATAATTTAAAATTAAAAACAAACGAAGGAAGTTGTAACAACATTAGAAATGAAAATATATTTACTCCAATATCTAGTCGTCTCCATGAAAATGTGAAAGATGGAGAACCACCTGAAGCTTACAAGGTCGAAGACTTTGATGAATCATCTGAAGCTGGCATGATTGAATATTGTGGTGACACATCTGAGGCTGACATGATTGAGTACTGTACTGAAGCACCTAAACAGGCAAGATCGAAGACTGTGATGGCGGTCTGAGACCAAAACGATGGAAACGACGTAATAAAATAAATTATCCTGATCAAGTTTGTGATGCTGTCATGATTGAAGACTGTGGTGACACATCAGAAGCTGGCATGAACGAAGACTGTGCTGACACATCTAAGGCTGACATGATTGAGTACTGTGCTGAAGCACCAAAAGCATGCAAGAGCGAAGACTGTGATGGTGGTTTGAGACCAAAACGATGGAAACGTCGTAATAAAATAAATTATCCTGATCAAGCTTGTGATAATCACTGGCACGATGACGAAAGTGACCTTGTGGTTGGTGTTAAAACGATAGACACCAGAGATAACAATGTTTATTATGAACATGCCAGGATGATGAACGCAGTAGAAGAGATTGATTATGCCTCATGGGAAGATCCTAACATATTGGTTGACAGGCTACGACTACTACATGGATCGCTTTGTGCAGGAAACTATTCGAACATTAAAGAAATTATCTTCATACTCAAAGAACTGAGGGAAGCTGGCTACATACAATAATGGCTTAAATTAAATGTATGTGTATAAACTTGAAGATAAATTAATATATTTTCTTTCCAAATGGTATCTACCATTTATCGAAATCTGATTTCTAAATAAAACTTATAACTTAAAGGTGCAAAATACGTTACCACTGCCAGTCAAAATGTATACTAATAAAGACATGTTAGTAATCATGCCAAGTTCGATAAGAAAAGTAATTGGAATCAGTTGGAACCAATTGAATATGGAGCTGTTGGAGCAATTGGAGCCCCTTTTTTTTTAAGCGTTTGGAGTCTTTTGGAGCTTTTGGAGCATTTGGATCCTTTGGAGCCTTTGGAGGCTGTTGTAGCATTTGGAGATTTTTGGAGCATTTGGAGCATTTGAAACCTTTTGAAGCATTTGGAGCTGTGTTAAGCATTTGGAGGCTGTTGGAGCATTTGGAGCCTTTTTGAAGCTGTTGGAGCTGTTGGAGCCTTTTGTAGCATTTGGAGCTTTTGGAGCATTTGGAGCTGTGTTAAGCATTTGGAGGCTGTTGGAGCCATTTAGAGGCTGTTTGGAGCATTTGGAGCCATTTGGAACTGTTGGAGCCATTTGGAGCATTTGGAGCTGTTGGAGCTAAGAAGTAGTCGTTGCACGTCTATGCAGGGCTAAATGTTTATAAGATTGCTGGCTTTCGCAAGTGATTCTGTAGTAGGATAGAAATTGTGTAATAAATATTATGTTTGTAAAAGACTTTGTGGTGTTTTATTTCTCGAACCTTACACTTTTCTGGTACTTTTTTAAAATTAAAGTTGTTTTGTATCGGCCAGGGATCAAACCAAGGAACTTAGTCGATCTAATCAATCAGTATTTAGATTACAAATTTATTTAATGAATTTTGAACTTTTTCCCGAATCTCTAGCATTACAATTACGAATTTCCAATATGGTGGTCTTGATGTCTGATAGGATGATGGTAGTAGAGGATTTAAAGTCTCTTTAAGAATGTTGAACATGGTTTATTGAAATTATTATTTTTTCATAAAATTAAACATTATTGCATCGATCGAGGATCGAACCAAGGACTAAAGCGGATCGAATCAATATGTAAGTTAATGAGTGCTTTTTTTGATGAATTTTTTATTTTTTTCCCGCTTTTCTAGCTACATTATTACATGATTTCAAGATGGCAGCTGAATTTCAAGATGGCGGGGGCACCTCCGTAATAAATGATTACTGCACTGTAGCGGGTTAGAATAAAATTATCCAGATGGAAATGTACTCTATAATACAAGTACACACACAAGATGGCATACTCCAGCAGGTGGTAGCTCCTGGTAGCATGTACTGAACATAAAATGTCGGATCCATGATGGTCGACAAGGACAAAGTCAAATTTCAAGGTTTAATTTCAAGGTCAAGGTCAAAGTTCAAGGTCAAGGGCAAATTTCAAGGTCAAGGCCAAAGTTCAAGGTCAAGGTCAAAGGTGTGGTGACCAGATAATTATACTAACATGGTATCAGCACACTCTAGCAGACGAAAACAAGATGGTGATCTCCAGCGGGTGATTTCAAGATGGCGGCCGTCACGAAAAGTGCAACGGTGGTTTTAAGGATTTTTTTATTATTTGATTAGGTTGATTAATTTTTTTAATGATTTTTAAATTTTTTCCCGAATCTCTAGCATTAAAATTACGGATTTTCAAGATGGCGGACATGACATCATACTAGGTGAAGATATATATACTTTGACATAAGTGGTGGGAGTCAGTCTGCCAGCAGCCACCACGGGGGGAAGGATCGGTCGCCATTTTTATTTTATTTTTTGCCTTGTCGTGTTCGAACCGAGGACTCCGAGCTCCGTGTCGTAAATGTATGTTTTTAAAATAGTTTTATTAAAATTTTATTAATTGAATTTTTTTATAATTTTTAAAAAAAATTCATTAAAATCGGATAATAAATTAAAAAGTTAAAGATGGCGGTCGTAACGGAAATTGCAACGGTGATGACATAATCCAATATGGCGGTCATGGTATCCTTATTCCTAGAAATGGCTTATCGGAGGCTGTAGACATGGATGCTTAAGCCAGTTTTAGGAATTTTCAGCCACTGGGATTTTTTATGGACTAAAACGGGAAATTTTCCCTCTAAACGGGATATTTTTCCCTCGAAAAGATAAATTTTTAATTTGTGGAATTTTTTGAGATTTTTTGGCGGAATTTTTTTCCTAAGAAATGTAAATTTTGGCGGTTTTTGAGGAATTTTGGGCAATTTTTGCCCAATTTTGGCAGATTTTGAGGGTCAAAGGTCAATGTCCTACTTGTCCCGTTACGCTCATCCAAGATGGCCGCCGTGACGTCGCAATCCAATATGGCGGACCGACAATCACAATCCACTACCTGCATCCTGTGCCAGTTCCGGCTATTATGTACTACTCACCCACATTCGATTACGGGGCCTGGATCCCAGGATCGGATGCGACCCCCCCCCCCCCCCCCCCCCAATCCTCGATTTTACAGTCACGTGCTACATTATAATTGAATGGTTATTTCTGACCCACGCTCTTTTTAGAATGTTATTTAACATGAAAATACAAGGTATAATCGTGGTTACTATTTTATAAGTCCAAACTAAGCTTTATTTATAAAATATTCAATATGTTTTTTTTCTAGTTTGTAAAAAAATTATAATAGTTAGACATTTAAAAATAAACGGGACTGGAACCGGGGATCCACCTAGCCCCACCCTTGTGGAGGGGGGGGGGGGGGGCATGACGACATCTCATCTCTCGGTGTACGGCATTTGTTTGCTAAAGGGGGGGTTAGAGGGGTAGTTTCGTGAATGGAGCGGAAGTGTGTAACAACCACGGTGCTGCCATCTCTGTCGGACGGCGCGAACCAAAGATCATTTGAAGCCAGAGGGAAACAATATAGTATTAACCGTTTGATGAATTTTAACATTGTGGGCGGTATTTTAATAAAATTCCTTGTCGAAAATGTGTGTGTATGTACACACACACACACACACACACATATATATATATATATATATATATATATATATATATATATGCAAGTGTGTAGGCATGATAATAAAAGTTTTGACCCAAATATACAGAATGATTCGGAATTCGACCAACAAACACCGACTTCAGGTACATTGTTAAGAAGTTGAAAACATACAACATACGACTTTTAGTCTACAACTCTGAAGTAATTCCTAAATCTCGTATACTGTACGTCTTTGAAGTTGTAGTATAAAATAATGTTGATTGTAAATAATAAATTACTCAAGATTAAACCCTAAGCGTCTAGATTGTGTTCTACAAACACTCGCAATATTGTGGCTGTCGCGAAATCATTTAATTGAGATAGTCGGGCTCAGTGGCGGATCCAAGGGGTAGCACCAGAGGCAAGTGCCCCCCCCCCCCCCCCCCAAAAAAAAAATAAATAAACAGTTGTCTGCTACATTAATATTGCCGACAAAAATTATTGTTTCTGAACCAATAAAATATTTTAATTTAATTAATGAATTTATTGTAGAATCATAAAATCTGGTGGTTGGATGTTATGTGTAGTGTGAGTAGATTAAATACAAATTTAGTAATTTTAAGACATTTTTTTCTCTGGCTATTCTGAAATCCTAGAGTAAACCTCTGGATCCGCCACTGGTGGGGGTAGTAACATACTATCACAAAAACGTATGTGAAAAATAAAGGTGTTGCCCTTAGTTATTTCAATGAAATAATTTTGCGACAACGACAATATTCGCGGTGATTGTAGAACTTCATTCAACTTAAAGTAATTCAGACGATAAGTGTTCCATCTTAAATAATTTCTCTATTATTTGCAGTAAAAAAATGTTCAATTTTAACTTCTAAAACGTGTGCCAGCCTTTCGAAGATTTTTTACATTATAAATCTTACATATGTTTTCAATTTATTTTGTCGTGGTGATTCAGCAGTCAAAGTTAGTCGGTAGAATTCAGACTCATTCTGTATATTAGATACTTTCCTAGTTAAAATTTTCAAGAAGGGTCTCGAATCTTCATTAATCTCTATTTCGAGTAAACCCATGCAATAAAATACCATGCTGCTCTCTGGGCTTACCATGTGAACCAGATGCATGCTGGTCACTGCTTTGGCAAGTATTGTGCATCCCACATATTCTGATCTTTTGAGGAAGTTATATTGTTGACAATGAACATTTTGACGTGACAACGTCTAATAAATCGATGAACGTCAGCTGCACGCACGAAAAAAGTGTCCCGTAACGCACATTGTCCCGTTACGCTGTGTCCCGTTACGCTCATTGTACGCTTGCGCCGCATCTATCTCTCTTCCACTCGATTGTAACAACCATCGATTTGACTTTTTCGAGGCACGTTAAACTTGAAACACTCCCATTCGTTTTCTACTTTTCCTATCATCGTCCTATCCTTAACAGAATAACACAGATTGGAAGAAGTTAAATAGCAAACATGTATAAAAGTTATACTTAAAATAATCTCTTCGTTAAAGTAATAAACATATTTGAATTAATGAGTGCAAATAAAAGTAAATTTATAAATTAAATTGTAGATTTCATTTCACTCCTTCTTTGTATCCATACAAAATAGTGATAATTCGATAAAAATGATTCAATTTTATTCATAAAAGTATGCAATCATTACATCAATGTTTTGTTATGACGTTGTCACGTTAAACTATCGTCCGTAAACCGACTTTACAAACAACCAATTTTTTTATCCACGAATTTAGTTAGATATTGACTGTAGTTTTTGATGTGTAAACATTTTAGCTCTCGATGTATGGTATTTGGTACGAGTAATTGCGTGAAAATGGAACGGATGGTGGACCTACGTGTAGCAACATAAACCCGTATATAGTCACTTTCGTAAGCATTAAGGTATATACCAAACGTATTGGTGTGCAAAATGAAGCTTTATGATAGTGAAACTACGCCGGGTTATATTTGGTAAAATAAAAAAGTCATAGTAAAATGTAATCTCAAGTGTTATAATACCTAAGAAAAATGGTTTTAGTATTATATTTTAGTAATGTCATGAATTGTAAGTTCTAGATGTAAGCTTTTGTACATACGCCATTGCTAAGCACATGTATGTCTGTAGAAGAAAACTACAAAAAAAAAAACCAAAATACACAAACTAATCAAAAATTGCTGTTGTCAACAGGATATATACACCACATAATATTCCATAACAGGAATATGGTCAACAAACAAAAAAAAAAAAAAAAAAAAAAGCACTAAGAGAACGAAAAATAAAACGAAAAAATCACCACAAATGATGAATTGAACTCCAAAAAAATTCAGCACCACAGTTGAAACGAGACAAAAACACAACAAAGCGAAAAGACGAAACGAACACAATAGTTTTCCAAAACAGAAACAAGCCAGCACAACAGTTGAAACGAGACAAAAACACGACAAAACAAACATAATAGTTTTCCAAAACAGAAACAAGCGACGTTTCGGGAACTGCTATCTGCTTCCGTCCTCAGGCAGAGACGCACATGGTACGAAAACACAGGTGCAACGTGTGCGGAAACTTCAAAGTAGTAAATGTTTTATGAATTTTATCAAGCTGGGCAGTATTTAAATGTGATGGTGGCAAAGCAACGTTTTTGTTGTGAACTTGAAAAGCTATCATTTTATTTATCGTTTATCAATATTTATGAAACTTGGCATTATTTTCAAGAGTTCCACGTTAAATTTCGTGTCCGAGTTTCGTATTATAAGTTTATGTCCAATGTGAACATCATGAGAACACATGAGTTTACTCGTTCCCGGGTTTGGATGTTTACTATCAGTGGCGAGACTAAAGGCCCGTCTACAATAGTCCGAACCTGTGCGTGGTCCGTGTCCTTATCCGAATGTGAGTGACGTCACATTGTCTCACCGAAAACTGCCCTGTCCACAATTGCGATGTCCGATGTCCGAATGTATTGATTTATAAAGTTGCTACCAGAGTGCAGTAAATGTGCCAAACAAAATGTTTTTGTTTATTGTTTTGATGCTTTGTAGTTTGAAATTGAACTTTTGAAAGTTGTGGGGGTTCAATTTTATATATTTATTCAGTAAGGCAAAGTGGCAAATGTAAATACTAAAAAATGAACTCATATCACAACAATCGAACAGAACTAATTTAAATGTCGTCTTGCTCTTCTTGAATTACAACACCTTCCATTTCCTTCAATAAAAAAAACAAACACCACGTTTTCAAACGGGAACCGGAAATTCAAATATCGTGAGTGTTCTGTTCTTTTTCTGTGTCCGAAGTACACAGGTTGGGAAAAAAGTTCAAATTGACGAATGTCTTTGGACCAGGGGGGTGCTGTCACAACTTAGAAACACACAACTTAGAATTTTCTAAGTTATGACGGTTCTACGTTATGACTTTCTACGTTATGACGTTTCTAAGTTGTGTGGTTCTGCGTTTCGTGTTTCTAAGTTACGTGTTTCTAAGTTATGATCGTTCTAAATTGTGTGTTTCTAACTTGTGATAGTTCTAAGTTGTGACTTTCTACGTTATGACGTTTCTAAGTTGTGTGGTTCTGCGTTGCGTGTTTCTAAGTTACGTGTTTCTAAGCTATGACAGTTATAAGTTGTGTGTTTCTAAGTTATGATAGTTCTAAGTTGTGACTTTCTACGTTATGACGTTTCTAAGTTGTGTGGTTCTGCGTTGTGTGTTTCTAAGTTATGATCTTTCTAAGTTGTGTGTTTCTAAGTTACGTGGATTTTTTCAAGTTTTCTAAGTTATGACAGTTCTAAGTTGTGACTTTCTAAGTTATGTGTGGTTCCCCGGACCAAGTAGGTTCGGACCTTCGGCCACTTGACGCATGACGTCAGAGGGTCACGTGGACCAATCAGCGACGAGTGTCCTTCGGACACAGTTTAGGACATTGCTATTGTAGACGGGCCTTAAAGGACACGCTCAAAAAAAAATTTTTTTGTTAGATAAACTACAAATTTGGTAATACCGTTAATAGACACTAATTTATGAGCTTGAAAAAAATAGTTAGTAAAATATAATTAAAAATGGTGTACAAAATTAAAGCTAGGTAGCTATAACTTTGTAACAATGGCGCAAATTTATTTATTTATTTATTTATTTCCGTTGATCCCACATGGAGTCAAGGCTCCGGGATATAGAACATGTCACGTTATACACGTAGTTCCCTTTATATACAAATATGCATGTGCAGACATTAATATTTACATGATGCAAGTTAAGAAAAAAATAGTACAGAATATGTCACACAATGTAACAGTATGGTGATACTTGATACTTTATGCAAAACATGAAGCAGCTGTTATCACAAGTCCATTCAACAAATTAACAGTTCAATTTTTCTATTATCAATCAAATTAAAGAATTCCTTTAGAGAGTAGGTAGGATATTCAATAAGTATTTGTTTTACTGTTTTTTTTTAACACTGGTAAACTGTTTATGTTAGTTATTTTCTGTGATATTAAGTTGTAAAGTTTTACACCCATGTAATTTAGTCCATTTTCAAATCGCCTAGTGTTATGTTCAACTATCCTCAATTTACTAGCATTTCTGGTGTTATATGTGTGAATATCTATGGTTTTTTTTTTAATTGTCATGTACTACTATGAAAGCGTCAGACAGACTATAGAACAGGCGTAGATTTCATTTAGTAACTTTTCACATTTACAGATGGCAGCAGCGCTCGGATCGCACTTTGCAGTACGGTCACTGTCCGATAGATAGCAGCTCTGCAGTCTGCACGCACTTTGTTTATTATGCGTCACCGCACGCATCATAACCTGCGTCTGTGAAGAAGTCCGCGTCCTTGGGAGTATCATCAAATATTATCACAGTAAGTACAACCGTGCATGGTTATATAATTATGCTTTCAAGTTATATGTTGTATTGGTGACAAAGAACTTTTTTTTTCATTGTGTTTGTGTGTAAGACTTGTTTTTTGTAAGATACGTGCTATACAACTTGTCCACATACCTCGTCCCATAGGCGTGCCCAGCCATTTCCATTAGGGGGGACCCTGCTAAATTTTTAAATCAGAAGCTGAATTTAGAATGTTAAATAGCCTAAATACATTAACTCATTGCCGTGTTTATATTTTTGTGCAGTATCAACGAGATATGTTTACTAGTTAATATTTATATTCGTATAATTTAAACAATCTTGAAAATATGTTTTTTTTTTTCCATAGACAAAGTTTAAAGGGTACTTACACATTTTCCCCCCTAGAATTTTCCAGTAGCTTGGTCCAGATCTACCTTGAAATGAACTTCTTTTTAGTGAATGCAAACACAGCAATTCAAACAAAAGAACTTTAACAAACCTCTTAATTTTTTTTTTGCTTGGCCATTTTAAGGGACCTCGTGTTTTAAATAAACTAAGGCGGCTGTATTTCCAGAACGATAAAATGTTTAAAAATATTGTTAATTAGCATGCTGCAACATTGAAAAACAGTTTTAGTGTCACAGTGCCAGGAATATAAGAATATTAACGAACGCATTTGAGAAAATGCCGATCTGAGTGATTACATTAGGGGGGGCCATGGCCCACCTGGCCCCCCCTGTAGGCACGCCTATGCCTCGTCCTCGGACCGTAGTCCGCGGACAGCTAACTGGTGATTGGTGCACGTGACCCTCTGACGTCACGTTCCCGTGTCCCAATGTCCCAATGTCCCATGTCCCAAGATCATTCGCAATTTTTAACTTTTAGTCCGCGGACGAGTCAGAGATTTGTTTGACTCGCGGGAGTTGAAAGAGTTGGGAGCAATTTGACCTGAAATAAAAAAAAGAGTTGGTCGCGAAGAGAACGACTTGAGGTTTGTTTGTTAACATTTTCTTTGTTTTACACTGTGTTTTTACATGGTGCGAAAGCAGAAGTCTTGAAAACTATTCGTCTGAAGTTAAAACTGCTTAGGCAATAATTCACCTAATATTGTGCCACGTATGATAAAAGCTCAATTATATTATGTTGTAATATTTATTTATTTAAAATATTGTCAAAATTAATGTATAAAATATAACCTGCAGTAATTAAATCAATACATGTTATCAAAAACACTTTATATTCAAAATTTAACGAGATATAAATAACGATCATCAATTTTATTTATAATATGAGACATAAGTTATTCATTGTACAGAAAATCACAATATGTTGAAAATTTTCGAACACAGACGTAGGTGAACGCGCCAAAACACCAGCAGACGATTTGCCCTCGCAACTCTGTCTCGAGAGGAGGAGCATTGAGGCGTGACCTGAGTGACCTGGGAGCATCTTGCTCCCTCGAGTAAAACGGCCATCCGCCAAACTGCTTCCGGAAAAGCGCGCCCCGGAGAGTCAGACAAACCTATTATTATGATATAGAAGATAGAAGGCTACAGATGTTTTGTTTTGCTGTTTAGCACGCGAATAATGCATTTTCGGTGGTCGATTCGTTCGTGCAGATAGTTGGAATGGAGTCGCCAAGCTTTTCTCAAGACGAGGAAGACGACCTAATAATAAGTTATGTTCGTATGCGACCGGAGTTGTTTGACTCGAGGGACAGAAATTTTAAAAATACAAAACTGAAAGACAATGCATGGTCCTCGGTTGGCGATCTTGTTGGAGTAAATGGTAAGTTCATGATTGTATGTCTTTATTTCGTAAGTGTTTTGGGGATATTTATGATTATTTATTAACTTTTTAAGGTAAAATATATTGATAAATGTAGCAACTGAATGTTTTGTAGGTAACTTCAATCCTTATTGCATATAATCATGAATGTCTTTCACCAATAGTATGTCATATTTTATGTATCCCTAGTATCTTATAGGCTCACTTGAAAACTAAATATCAAAGTTAGTTGCTGTTGCTGAATTAACATCCATGTGCTGTAATTTCACAAGTGTGTAACATTTCCTAGGTGAAGAGGCAATATGCAGATGGCTTCTCATCAAAAACAATTTCACCAAGTATTGTAGACGGAAAAAGGCAGAAAACCGTTCCGGTGCTGGTGCAGGAGCGGTCCATGACAAAATGCCACCACTGTACTAGATGATGACGTGGTACCTCAAATATTCTGCAGTGAAAAGAAGGTGTGACATATTTTGAAACAATTGGGGTTTCTGCTAGAATGGTTTCTGGAAAAAAGTAGTTTTAAAGATTGTCAAGCACAATCAACACACTGTGGTGTTACAACTCATTTTGTCATATGCTGTTATACTTTTTGTCAGGTGATTGGTCCATGTGTTGTTGAGTTAACCTTTTAGCCTACCTGGCTTCCTGGAAAAACCAAGGTTCCTGCGATTTTCTCTTCAGACACTTTTCTCAGCTTACCCACTTATTATTGTCAGTCAACAGACTTGACAAAGAAATTTATTTTTGCTGTACATTACTGCAATGGACTATTTGGGGGAGGGGGACGTATGTAGTACACCCTACCTTTCGTAGCATACACCATAATGTATATTTGTATATACATGTACCTATTCTCCCCACCCCTCTACTATAGCACTGTCTTTTATGTTCCTGTGTAGTCAAAAACTCATTTGTTGTTTTCAGGCATAGATGTATTATGCAAGCTTGCTCTACATAACATGAATATTGTTTCAGGACCACAAGTAACTTTTCAGGGTATCAGGAAATGCCAGACACCCAGTCATCTCGGACATCAATTTGGGATACCCCCCTGTGGGAAAATTAAAACACTACAACTGCAGATGAATGTGAAATCACTTTTGCTGATGAAAACCATACTGCTGTTAACACAAGTGACAGTGTTGTATCTGTAGCAGTTTCAAATAGCAGTACTGGACAAGTTTCTGTAATCTATGAAAGTTCTAGATCTCCCACGTGTCCCAATGAAAGTGCTAGTTCTGCAGCTGGTTGCAGTGGACATACTGGATCTGCTAGAACTGCAACTGGTTCCAGTGGAAGTACTGGCTCTGTAGCTGTTCCCAGCACAAGTGCTACATCTGCAACTGGTCCCAGTGTAAGAGCTGGACGTATGGCAGGTTATAACAGCAGCACTGGCTCTTCTGTTGGTATCAGTAGCAACACTACTTCTCCTGGTGGAATCTGTGGCAGTTCCACATCTCCCACTAGAAATGGAAACAGTACCATGTCTGCTGGTTCCAGTGCCAGTGTTGGCCATAACCAAACTTGGCAACACATCAATCCACCACCGCAAAACTTTACAAAAAAAAGAAAGATGATCTGGTGCCTATATTCACACAGGGCATGAGGGCTTTTACACAGTACATCGAACGTGGCTCTCAAGCTGATCCACATATTTACCATTTTGTTGGATATGCATCAGAATTATTAAAAAATGTTCCAGATGATTTAAGGCTGGAATGTGAGGAACGTGTCCTTGCAGTCATAAAATCCTACATTCCATAGATTATTTTGTTAGTTTTTAAGTATTGAATTTGTACACTTTTACATACATAATTTGTACCCATTGTAATAGGTACAATGTTTTGCTTTTGTTTTACTTAGTTCTGAAATGATTGTGTATTTTAATGTTCTTGTATGTTAGAAGTTTGTTACCTTTGTTCAATTTTTCCCGTCCCTAATCTGCAGAGTTATTTCAGAAGGTTGCAATTAAAATTGTTTATTTCAAATTTGAGGTTATGTATATTATTAAAATAAGTCTCATACCAATTACATTCATAAAATCAAAAACAAAACTATTGCTGTAAAGGCGATTAAACAATTTACTAGAATTAAAACCGTGGATGTGGTGACAGACTTTATGGAAGGCTTTCATGTCCAGTAAAAAAATTAATAAAAACACAGGTAGGCTACTATGCCAATATGCACACACACTTGGCAAGTTCATAAACATTTCCAGAACAAAAACATATGTAAAATGAGCCTCAGTTAACCAAAAATTTATTACAAACAAAGTACCTAACCATTATCTTAACAAATTCCAAAATAACTACTGTACAAGATTGGCTCTACAAGCACTAAAAACCAAAATGTGAAAAACAACTTTAATTAAAAGGCCTCGGCGTAACAGGACCAGCTGTCTTCTACAAGTGTCAACACAACAACAAAATTAAAACCTTACTGCAACTACCCGGGTCAAAACCAGATTACCGACTCCAGGCAAACACAACTCAGTGTGTAGACTGATTTTATCCAGGGTCTTTTACCTTACTAGATATAGTTCCGTCACAATGGTGGAATAAGGATCAATGTAATGTACATAAATAAGCAATAAAAGAAGAAACAATGAATTGCATGTAAATATTACAACATAATCAATTCAATGCCCATCCACGGTTGACAACATCGTATTGCCATGGCACTTCTCCTTCTGGTGAAACAAAATACGATGATAGTTGGTTCCTAGCCAAAATAGCTGCTTTCGCTGAATTATTTGAACCAATCCTCCCTACTTTTGTGTGTGGAACTTTGTCAACGAGTTGTCTCCAGTCACCTGGAAACAGATGTCCATTGTTTTCCTGGTCAACAAATGTATCAGGGCAATATCTGAATATGTCCATCTCTTTGTTACCATTAGAAAATATTGTAAAGCTACAGTAGCCAGTATAATTTTTTCTACACTCTGTGGTTGACCAGCAAGCTTTCCTTGGAAAATCCGCCATCTAGCTACAAGTATGCCAAACGAGTTTTCTATCACACGGCGAGCTCGTGACAGGCGATAATTGAAAATACGTTTTGGCTCTTCTAAGTACCGGCCTGGATATGGCCGCATGATCTGCGCTCTAAGCGGAAAAGCTTCATCTGCCACAAACCAGTAATTGGCTGCTTTGTTAGTGTTTGGCAAATTACCAAATGGCAGAGATACTTTGTCTGTCATTAGTGTTCTGCCAAAAGAGGATTCTCCAAATATACCACCATCACTTCTTGAACCTGAAAAGACAGATGACATTAGGTGACATTATTGCTCATAATTAATATGAAAAACAAACACTAAATAAATTATTTTCACAAAGGCATATTACCCATAGCTCCAACATCCACCCAAGTGAATTTGTACAGTACATCACATGCAGCCATTAAAACCATACTGTGGAATCCCTTTTAGTTAAAATACTCGCTCCCAGATCCTGAAGGAGCATTAATGGCCACGTGTTTACCATCAATTGCACCAATGCAGTTAGGAAAGTTCCAAACATTCCAGAAAGTGTCAGCAATCTCAATCCACTCTGCGTCTGTTGTTGGGACTTTCACGTATTGTTTGCCTATGACCTCCCAAATTGCAGTACGTGTCTCAAGAACCACTTTCCAGGCAGTTGACTTTCCCACACGGTAATTCCAGGCTAGCGATTGCATAGTGCCTCCATTTGATAGGTATCTAAACAAAGAAAATATTTTTTTTTGGTAGTCTTTTATAATGCCACATTAAGCTTAAGCATTGCATGCATGTTATCACCAAAACAAGTATTAAAACCTAAAAAAGTAACAGTTTGTACATGTCAAGAAACATGAAAAGTGTTACAGGCATAAACCATGTTAAATATTTATAACTTACTTTATTGTAATAGCCAGACGTAATTGTGGTGGTAAGGCACGCTTGCTGCGACGCAACAGAAGGGGCTTAACCTCCTGTAACAATCGCTTGAACTGCCAAACTTCCATTCTGGTATAAGCAAAAAACTTGTCGTGGCTGGTGTTCAGGCAACGCAGAAAAAGTGTGGCATACTCGCCTTCTGTCTCCCGAGTGCCACATATTTCGTGAGCCCAATATCTTCTTCTGTTTCGGCCACGATGCAACAACAGGAATGTCGATGTCAATAAAATAAAAGCAAAATTCAGAAGTACGTAATCATTAATTTCGTACGAATTCATCTTCAAAGTAATCAAATGCCACGAAAAATTAACTAATTTATAATAATAACTACGCTAAAACACTATTGCTACGAACAGGAATGAAAACCACAATTACTTCCAAAAAGGCAAACTTCAATTTCAAAACAATTTAAACAAATAAACTATGCATATGTCAATCCAGCAGACGACTTTAAATGAAAACAACTCTATGTAGACAAAAGCAAATGCCTCGCACATTTACTGCACTCTGGTGTTCGACTGCTAAGCTTCACTTCGGACCTGCTTCGGACCAGCATCATGTAGACAGCACAAATGTGTCCATTCGTCCGCGGACGTTGGGCGTCCGAGGACGAGGTATGTGGACTAGGCTTATTCAAGGTCAAGCCGAAAACAGTTGATAGGCTATTCAATGTCCTTCCACAACAAGTCCGAATCTGTGGGCGGTTCGTGTCCTTATCACAATGTGAAGGACGTCAAATTTTCGCACGGAAAACAGCCCTGTCTTACAATTAATTGCATTGTCCATTGTCCGAGCGTACTGATTTCTAAAGTAGTCACCAGAGCGCCAAAATACATGCTGTTCGATTGTTTTTGTTTACTTTTTTTTTGTTTGTTCTGTAAATGTTTACTCAGCTAAGATTTCAATATTTAGTTGACTTGTGAAACTTTAAGGTTGTGCAATAATATTTATTTATATTCTGTAAGGGAAAAGTAAATGTTCGTTATTTTGTTTACCTTTTGAAACGGAAAAAACAAATATCGCGAGTGTTCTTTTTTCTAAGGACAATAAGTTTATATTGACCAATGTATTCGGACCATCGCCCACACCACTCATGACGTCAGAAGGTCACGTGGGCCAATTAGGAATCAGTTTAGGACATTACAACTGTAGATGGGCATTTATTTAATCAAAACACCAACATTCAAAACGTGTCATAGTTTTCACGTTATAGTACGCAATGTACCGTACGCAATCGTAAATAACAATTCAAATACCATCAAACTTTCTGCACTTATAAGGAAAATAATTTTTTTGAGGACTTAATGCTACAAAAAATATTTGAACGGTAAATGTGACTCTTCATTGTGTAAAAAAAAAGCTCTAACTTAGCAAGTTATTTTAAAATATAGCTAAGTAAAGCAAATAATTTGCAAAGTATTTTTTTTACTGTTAATATTAAATTACCGTAACCGATTAAAATTTGTTGTTGCATATGTAGTGCAAATATTTTTTCTCCCAAAAGTCAATCATGTGATATTTTATTTTGAATTGTTATGAATAGAAGGGTTATTTATGATTGTGTAGCAAAACTTTTAGTCACAGAATGTAATAATTTTTTGCTGGGCGAGGATTTAAAAACTTTAGAAAAATGCATATAACTCGAAAATACTACGCTTTTTTAAATTGGTTTTACTTTTTATTTAGAACTTTGATTCATTGGCATATCATCTGTTCTCGGCTTGACTTTGAGTTATGGGACATTCGTATAAATCCCTGTGATATTTTTTTTTTCATACTCTCTTGATAATGGTAGTATCTTTGAATTTTGTTAAAAATAACTTATGCATAATCTTAAAATTTTTAATAAGCATAAAGTCAATTATACCTACAACATAACGGATGTGGTTATGAACTAGGATGTGACATATACGTAAATAACATAAAAGGTTTAAATACAAATTTATAATGTAATGAAAATATTTTAACGTACTTTAAAACATTTTTTTAATAAAAAATTTTAAATGATAATTTTCTATGTACATTTCCTAAAATAATGCAATTTTGGTTTCAAACATTTTGTCATAAAGCTTTTGCTCCCTTCAACTATAGGTATCACAGAATTAATGCAATGCCTTGTTATTAATAGTATACTACTTCTACAAATGGTTTATACCAGGGGATCGTCACTAGAAAGGGCCTACGCTGGCCTTATTGTAGACTGTAGAGAAGGCTTGTGCCAACGTGAGAAAGCTATATTAAACTAAATAATTTAATTTTGAATAATTTGACTTTGATGAAGAAATCTGATTTTATTTTCTAAATCTACTAAAGTTTACTTGTTTAAAAAAATTCATGCGAAAAAACTTATTCCTTTGACGTGACGTTTGAATGTAGGAGTCGTATTAATTACTTAGGGTTGGTGTCACTGTTCTTTTGAAAATTCAAACTGTTAAATAGTTTGAATTTGAAACGAATTGTTTGTTGTCACTTTGAGTTCTTTAAACTTTTTGATATGGATAAAGTTAAGAAGAAGATGTTGGGTGAGCATTTTAAAAATTTGAAGCCTATGCAACGACGTGAAATATTTTAGTTTCCTTAAAAAAATATCTTTGAAAGAAATATATGCCCGGAATCTAAAAGTAAACATGGGAATTTTATGTTATGTGGATTTGCTGAACTTAAGAATAGCTTACTGCTTTCATGGAAAGTTCTTCTACGAACGATTCTATTATGAAAACAAACAAAAAAAAATTTTGCGCAGGAAAATTGAATTCAAAGTGGTCTGTTAGGTTAGCTACATTAAAAAAATATATATAAATAAACCCGAGGTTGGCCGAAGGTGAATATTCGGTGTGTTCGGGCAGGGACAGAACTTGATGTACATCTTAGGCTTCCCCCATCAGAACAACTGTCGTTATGTCAGAAGCGTTCGTGAACAGACATCACGTGTAGCTCGGTGTCTGTCTTCGCGTGACTACTCACCGCCGCTCTACCTGGTAGCTCCGGGGTAGAGTGTCCGACTCGCGGCCAGCAGGTCCGGGGTTCGATCCCCGGCCGCCGGAGATTTTTCACACGAACGTTGCGCAGCGTTCGTTGCTGGGAAACTCCGAGTGTCGCTGCAGTCGGGCCGGGAGGAGCGGTTAAGGGCGGAATCAAAAAATCCGCTGAAAGATGGCTTCCGCAAGGGAGCGCTTCTTTTGCGTTTCCCTCGCGGAAGCCATTGGCAGGTGGGTTTCTCCCCGGGGCGGACGGAGTTTTGCAAAAAATTTTAAATTTTGCACGTAAACACGCACTTTTATTTTTTTTTACGTTGAAAACATTATATAGGAAGTGTTAAATATTTCAGTATAAAAAAAAATTACGAGATTTTTTTACGTGAATACTGTCGGTATTTTTCCCGTTTTGTTTTAAATTTTAATTTTAGGATTTTTATATTTGGTTGTTATAATCCTTTTAAAATTATATATATTTTTCTATCTGCTATCATAAAAGTCCCTGGAATATGCGAAATCTGATGTAACTTAATTGTTAGTTGGTAAATATTTTAGAGGCAATTTCAACTATTTTATTCATCTCGAAACTTTAAAACTGTATGAACAAATTTCTTAGATTTCATAGATGATGTGAAATTATTCTTAATGATTTATCTCTTATCAGGGTCTTTTTTTTATTTACAACGGTGGCAGTTTGGTAAGTGAAAACGTGATTCGTTTTCAAAAAAAAATGTATTGCTTCAATTCAGATATGGGAGGTGAAGACACACGTTGAAAGTTTGTTAGACGTTTACTTTAAATTTTGGATTCGCGCATATTTTTAATTTTGGTAGGTAAAAACGTTGTTAATTTTTTTTTTTTTTTAATTCTGCCTGAAGAACTGTTATGAACGGTCGTGCCAGGTTAGCGATGTCTGTCGTATCATCGAACTTCAATAATACCAGATGCGAAATTTTACGTGCTGCTCTGAAACGAAAACCGACGGTAACGATAAACTCTCAGCGAACTTAAAAAAAAAGTTTGCTGTTTAAATTGGTGTCAATCCACATTCGCTGTGTCATGGAGAAACTTTAATAACGTACAATGAAATTTATTTACTTAAATGCTAGTACCTCCGTCCAGTCTGTTCGTTTTCAAACTATTTTTTGTATGTAATTTTTTTTTTTAATTGACCACTGACGTACTACTATATGTCATCACTGTAAATAAACGTGTTTTTATAAACATGGAAATTAGTATAAATAAAAATACTGGATGTACTTCAAAATATTGAGGGGGGCGTTTTCCCCAAGGGCCCCCCCCCCCCCCCCAACCACGTACGAATTCAAATCTAACGCGACCACTTTCGTCATAATCTGTGCACGTGTCGACGTGTTACAAGCAAACGACGTGTGGTGCCATCTAGCTCCAAGGGTCGGAAGCCGTGAGTAATGATGGCTACTTTGCCCCATTCGACGATGTGAGAATGGATAGCGCTCGGCATGTAGTCACAGAGCTACAGTCAGCATCGGGGCGGGAAGCCTTCTTTTCACAGACGAGAGAGCCAAACGTCCGATCGTGCATCTTCGGTTTTTTTTTTTTTTTTGTTCATTGTAAAAGGTTAGGTTAGCTACATCATTATAAATACTTTAAAACATTGTGGACGGTTGATTTGGTTAGGATAGCTGCATTAAAGATACAGTGAAATCATGTAAACGGTTTCCCAGCCCTGGATAGCTACATGAAATGATTTCACAGTATTTTTAATGTAGCTTACTTAATATAACCAACCATCCACAATGTTTAAAAGTATTTATAATGTAGCTAACCTATCCTAATCGACCGCAAAAATTTAATGCCACACCGGTTTATACAATGAGATAGAACGGAAAAAATATAAGCGAGAATGAACTTCGGGTGTGGCTCTCTCGTCTGTGAAATGAAGGCTTCCCCGTGTTTTCGTCGGCGTTTGGTTTTAGCAAGACGTTTCATGTTAAAAATGTTTCAATCGATCCGCGAGAATCATTCAAAGAATCGAACCCATGGAATGCCGGATTGAAGATCTTTCACCGTACCTCGGCAATGGCACAAAGAGAAGATAAACAGTGGCAACGATGCTCGTATTTTCTTTGGAGATCCGAGTACTTTGCGGGATTTAAGTATAGGCAAACTTTCAGAGTCGTTAGTTTTTTTTTTTTTTTTAATAACTGTTGAAAACCTTGTTGAAATTTTTTTTTTATATAGTATGCACTTCGTTGCTGAAAATATTAGTCGTATTGCGTTTCTAAAATGCGTGTAAATGCTGAACTGTTGCCATTAATTCATTTTAAATATAAAATGAAACAATAAAGTACAAAATGTATAGTCATAGTTGTAACTAACATTGGGACGAAAAACTCACAAGACCTTTCATGTTTACACTCTACTGCATTCGTTACTTCGCGATTATTAGCTAGCTGTGTTGAAATGTTAAAATCCGTTCAAACATCCACATTTATATATTAGGAGATTATAGTTAAATTTTCAACGCAACATGGACTTATAATGGTTGTAGAAAAAAAAAGTTTCTTCTACGTAGTGATACGAGTTGGATTTGAACTGCCGACCTTCCCAAACGATAGTTATTTCATGGGAGTAGCATTTAGTTCGCTGCTCCACCGAAGCTCAATGGAAAACAAGTAATAATATTGTTATATTAACGTAGTCCCTCTGGTATTATTTTTGAAACATAATGTGTGTCATCATATCATGTCGTAATATAAATGTGTTCGTACGCCGCTTAGGAAAACTGAGAGCAATGGTGACAGACACATTTTGTCGTAAGATTTCAATGGAAACAATGTTGAGCTTTTTTACATGATGTTTCTGATGGATTATTAATGAGTTGGGGGGCATTTACCTACTCCCTGATGATGGCGACTGCAATGTTCGACCGAAACGTAGGTAAATCATCCGTCAAGGACACGGCTACAACCTACTTCAGACAATGGCCGCGAAAATTATTATTAAATCTATTGCCCTGTGAATTAATACAAAATTTAGACGCGAGGTAGAATGGCGACCATAGAACAAGGAGGGAAATAAAGAAGTGCGACTCTTTACAGTGGAAAATGAAACCATGTTTCGCTATCTGTTGGGTGGGCCTATAACTACAAGCAAATTGATAATCGGAATAGAGGTTCTCATACAAAGTTTTTAAGTTAATACGTTTTTTTGTTTGTATTAAGTTATCTCCTTGGCGGCGCAAAACTAATGTAATCGATGCGAAAATACTTAATGATGTTTTGTAATAAATAAAGAAGTAGGAGGTGCAAAAATTCATTGTATTAGACACCACAAAATTAGTGGCTACCTAAATAGGGTGAATTTTCACTGGCTTGTTTGCCTCATAATAGCTTATACATTACTTCTCCTAATAAATTAAAATGTAGTTATGTCAGCAATATATTATGAAAACTACTATCTAGCAGACAGGCCCATAACTACTTAAAAAAATTGGTTGTCTTTAAAGTCGGTTTACGGACGATATTTTAACGTGACAACGTCATAACAAAACATTGCTGAAATGATTGCATACTTATGAATAAAATTGAATCATTTTGTATTGATACAAAGAAGGAATGAAATGAAATCTACAATTCAATTGATAAATTTACTTTTATTTGCACTCATTAATTCAAATATGTTTATTACTTTAACAAAGAGATTATTTTAACTATGTATAACTGTTATACATGTTTGCTATTTAACTTCTTCCAATCTGTGTTATTCTGTTAAGGATAGGACGATGATAGGGAAAAGTAGGAAACGGATGGGAGTGTTTCAAGTTTAATATGTGCCTCGAAAAAGTCAAATCGAGTGGAAGAGAGATAGATGCGGACGCAAGCTTACAAAATGAGCGTAACGGGCCTTCATCGATTTATTAGACGTTGTCACGTCAAAAACTTGGTCTCAGTCTCGGTAATTAGTTCATAAAGTTGGGGAGGGACAAATAATGATTATGATGTCATGCAAACCCATTCCCCTCTTACTAAGACGGGGGGTCTGAGGGTCCTCCAACGGAAAATTTTGATTTTAAAATTGCAAAATAGCGCTTTTTTTTTTAAAGCAGGGAGTTTTCGTATCTAAACATCGGATACATCAATGTTAAAATTATTATTGTTTCCTGAAGATAAAATTTGAGAGTGAAGAAATTACAAATAATGTTGGGCAAAATAATATTATAAAATATAAATATGACGGTCTAGAAAGTTGGGGGGGGGGGGGGACATGTTTTCGGAGGCCCGAAGGCCAACGCACCCGCCTTCCGCCCCTCCCAAATGTGCGCCCTTTAAGGGTAGATTGGGAGTCTGCTTGCAGATCTGTATAGTCCAGAGCTCCGCCTTCTGAAGCTACCAGATCCAGAAAACATGTCCCCTCCACCACTATGGGACCCATAGTGGCTTCTTAGGAACCTGTAGACTGAAATCCCCACATGGGGCTATATGCAGGTAAGGGTTCAAGTTTGGGGGGGGGACAGTCCCCTCCACCCAAAACGTTCAGAGGGACACGTCCCCCCTGTCCCCCCCGGTTCCTACGCCCCTGTAATTACAGTTTCTCCCCCGCGATGCCGCGATGGCGGCAGTGGGTGGACTGAGCTGCAGGAGCTACAGGGTCGCGGGGGCGAAGAGGCGCACGTGGGGACTCCCCGCTGGGGGCGACGCCGGGCGTCTCGGCGCGTGGCGCAGCGAGGGGCGTCCGCCCCCGTAACGGCGCGGCGTCCCTGGGGGGGGAGGGGGGGCGCGTGACGTTGGAAGGTCGAGTCAAGCTACCGCCCAGCCGGGGAAGCCCTACGATTCACGCCGAGTATTCAACATGCCCCCAAACATTACCGAATACCTGCCTTCGGGTGACTTCGGATTTATTTTGTTTAGGTGAAGGCCTCTTTGGATTGGAAGTTAGCGAGGCTGACCGAACGGCCACAAGGCCTTAATTCACCTGTGACTTCATACACCGACAGTTCCTCTATATTTAACTAGTAGTATAGTAGTAGATATTAGAGATTTGTAAATTAGTAATAAGTCCTAGATACTTAAGTCATAAAAAATATATTTCTAAAATAATAATTTAAAAAACAAAATAATATTTATGGTTATTATTTTAGTTTTATCTTAAGCACAGCACGTCCATCCCTGAGTTGGGTGTTTGCATATTTCGTAACGAAATGCCTAGTTTGTAAGTCATTTATCTGTTTTCTGTCTTAGTTTCTTAGTTTTCTAGGTGCTGACTGGCGGCGGAGTGAGTGGTCAGTGCAACCACTCACCACCAGGGGCGCTTGCGTCCCTGGTCACTAAATCCAGTACTGGACAATTAGCAGAGCGGACCACGAGTCCAAGTGCCCAACCCCCGCATGGTAGACTCTTTTCTACTCTGTCCAACACTTCATCCAGACCATCCTCTTGTCTCCTGTAAATTCCTACACGTAATGCATGCCAATTTGCATCCCGCATGAATGTGCCCAGGGTTTCCCCTGTGTCTATGCAGGTTTTACCTGGGCCCAACCTATCTCTAGTTATAGTCTAGATTTAAGAGTGAGGGGAGTTAGTCATGGCGCCAATCGCTGCCATGGCTGGCCAATCCCCTCCTAGCACATGATGCATGCGACCCTCTCCCTGCATGACTAGGCGTATAGGCTTCGGCCTGAGACGCACCTAGGTCCTTTCCCTAACCCGGACCATTCCAAAATACACTTAGTTTTAGTTAGGTTAGGAAAAAAAATCTATGTGGCTAACCTATCCTAACCAATCATCCTAATTTTAAAGAATATTAAATGGACCTAACCTATCATAACCCACTGTCTACACAACCTACACCCAGCTGACCATTTTCATTCTCTATATCACAGATTTGTAATACATAAACCTATCCTAATCATTTGTTAAAATTGTGAACTATTAGATCGCAATGTCAGAAAAACCTTGTTAAAAAGTAGTTGTTTTATTATTATTATTTTCCCTTTTATAAAATTAATTACTCACCTTAATAATTACAAACATAAATGGTGTTTTATTTCTTTTTTCATTCATACATAACTTTCCAGTATATGTAACACTCACATTGACTAGATTTTCTCATTGTTAGCATTGACATTTCCGGCATTTAAAACAGACGTTTTTTTTCACCTAAAAAAATAATAATAATTCCGAAGATACCCGAAGGCAAGGTATTCGGTAATGTTCGGGCATGTCGAATACTCGGCGTGAATCGTAGGCTTCCCACCGCAGCCATGCAGTGGGAGACGTCCATTTCTTGTCATCATGATCCAGGGCCACGCATCATGTAGAAACGATCACCTATTTTTAATAAAACTCCTCACACCTACTGACAAGACAACACACAGCTTGAAGCGGTGGGGGTCTGAAAGCATGAAATTTCGCGTGGGAGTTCCTTGTATAACGTGCTTGAGCACTAAAGAAAGGATTTCAGAATATGCATCTCCCCTATCGGGGGCTAAATAGGGGATGAAAGTTTTTACGTAAGGTTGGTCATATGAAAATTTTAGAAAAATCATTACTCAGCACTGTCACAACTAGCAGGAAATGTAAACAGGGAAGAAAGGTTTCGTGGTTGGATTTTGTTAACGAAAATTTTTATTCATTCAAATTACATTATTTGTGTTCACACACACTGATTGTCGGATGCTTCGCTAAAATTAACAGGAATATTTCAGTTGTGAACTGTTTTCGCACAGATCGTATGCATGGTCTGGAATATAATAGCTTGCTTTTTGACGTGACAACGTCTAATAAATCGATGAACGCCGGCTGAACGCATGAAAAAGTGTCCCGTTACGCTCATTTTATATTGCTCTTTGCTAACCTAAACCTCCTAGCATTGCGACCGAGTCCGTCGTGTAATTCTGTTTTCATGCATTTCAATGTAACATTTTCATTGCTCTTTGCTAACCCGTTCCTCCTAGCATTGCTGCAGAGTCCGTGGCGCAAATATATTATTTTTGACTGCATCTTGGTTTTGGGTAAGCCATTTTCCTTAAAACACTCCCATTCGTTTCCTACTTTTCCTATCATCGTCCTATCCTTAACAGAATAACCTAGATTGGAAGAAGTTAAATAGCAAACATGTATAAAAGTTATAGTTAAAGTAATAATCATATTTGAATTAATGAGTGCAAATAAAAGTAACTTTATCAATGAAATTGTAGATTTCATTTCACTCTTTCTTTGTATCCATACAACATATTGATAATTCAATAAAAATGATTCAATTTTATTCATAAAAGTATGCAATCATTCATCAATGTTTTGTTATGACGTTGTCACGTTAAACTATCGTCCGTAAACCGACTTTACAACCGATTTTTTTTTTTAAATTGTAAACCTAACCTTACTTCCGATTATCCTGAGTTTTTTCTTATTTTTTACCTGTCCAAATGAATGATGAGAAAGAGGTAAGCAGCAGTTCTGTGGAGGGTTCTTGTAAATGGGGGAATTTATATTAAAAATAAATTCATGCACACGCACCTTTGCTGGTTGGCATAGAAGATAGAAGAAACCTTAAGAATTGACAACGAAGATGAATATATAAACACAAGGAGAACATGAATAAGCCAAATATTTATGTGAAAAATTAGTTTATTTTTCAAAATTTGTCGTGCGATGCTGAAACATGTTGGATACTCTATTTAATACAAAAGTACCTTGCTGAATTAAAAAAAAATGCTCAATAGATCACAATAACGTGATAGGCGCGATACGAATAAAATATTTTTCTAACCAACCACGTATGTGACGTCACAGCGACAACATGTACGAACGCGACACGGCCGATTCCCCAATTAGAATGGTTTTAACACTTTTATTATCTGTCTGTTCTTTTGCAATCGATTTCAAACTAACTTTAACTTCCTGATCAGGGGCGTAGCCAGGGGGGGGGGGGTTAGGGGTTCAACCCCCCCCCCCCCCCCCCCTCCCTTAGCACCAAATCTTTAATTAATTTCTTATTCATCACTCAAACAAATTTCGTATTAAAATTAATAAAAATTTTACCATTACAATATTTAAATTTAAGTACCGAAATCTGCTAAAATAGCACTATTTTACACCTTAAAATCCAAATTTTCCCGGGGGAGGACCCCCCCCCCCCCACCACCCGCTTTAATACGCGGGGGCCATGCTTCTTAACACCCCCCATACACAAATCCTGGCTACGCCACTGTTCCTGATGAGCTATAAACTTTAAATATAGCTCAGGATTGGAAGACTAAAAAGCAGAAAATAATTATTAAAATTTTCATACCAAAATATTTTTAAAACATGGCAAATTATGAATAGTTCACCTAGCTCACTAAAAATGTTATTGCACTGTAAATGATATGAACTGTTGTGTGAGTTTCCTCAACGACAGCTATTCCTTACACTCCTTACTATTATTATGTATTGCATGCGTCCCACGTTTTTCATTTTAAATCTTACAAGTGTTTTCATAACTATTAGCAAATCACAAATTTTCAGGACAATCTGTATGGCCTAGGAGAAATTATTTTATACTTTGTAGTCCGTTTTAGATACTTGGGATATTTAATTATTATTTATATTTCCATCGCGTCGTGAGCATAATTTCACTGAAAGAAGAGCATTGGCCTTTGTTTTTTAGTGATGGTCTCTAGTACATTGGTAATATTATTATTTGTATATTTTTTAAGGTATGAAGGAAGTGTATAATCAAACTGTATTATAACATGAAACTACAATATTTCTTAATACTGGTTTCACGAAATAGTGTAATTTGTAATAAACCATAAACGTGTCTAGGACACAATTACTCGGAATAAGTATGAGAGCATTTGAAGGTATAAAAATTTATCGAGGCTAATAAGAGACGAAAGAGCAAACAAAAAAAAAATTCATGTCAACATGTTTTACACATGTCATTTTGAATGAAACATTTTAAAATAATCACAATTTTTGTTATTTATGTTAAGTAAAATATGCTGATTAAATTCATGAAATTAGTTGTATTTGAGTGTAACATCATTCATGTTTTTGTCAACAAAGTGGGAGGTGTAATAATAAAAGAAATGTAGCTTCCTGATTTCGCCATTAAATATATTTGAATAGATAATCTCAAATTTGTGTTAAGGTTACAATATTTAAGTTAATTATTGAGCTAGTTCAAACTGTTCTATTTAAATTTAATTCTAACATGAAAATAATGTATAACTGTGTGAGATGGAAATTTTGAACTTGTAGTGATTTATGTGGATTTATTAACATTTAAAATATTTGCAAATTTAACTTATATTAAAGTTCGTTAAACCAAATGTTCCGTGAGTGTGAACAGTTTTGGACCTTCATTTGCTTTGGTTTTTTATATAAAATTATTTTAGTTATAAGCTCTTTAATCAATCATAGGTATTATTTTTGTTTTGTTGGGAATTGGATGTAATTTCTGTTTTCGTTGTGCATGATTATGATTGGCTGATTCCGTCCAATGGCTACAACATATTTTAGGACCCAGACTCAAATATCACAATGCTATTTTTACAGAATAATAACTTAAATTTTTCTGGCATAGTTAGACTATAGACTACTGTGATTTTTATGGGGGTTACTTTCAGCTTAGATATGTGATTTTTAACAACCAATATGTTAATCGATTAGCGTGGTATTTTTCTGAACATTGCTAAGGTTATACATTAACGTGGAAAATGCAGCGGGGTGCGAATTGTTTAGTATTTTAGCAAATATTATGTAGTAAACTCAGGCCTTTTAACATGGATGCTGACGAAACCCGACTGCAGCGAACCTAGCGGCTCAGCCTGAAGAATGCCCGCGAAATTCAAATTACAGCATATTACAATGGTCCATATCGGCACAGATTTTCTCTCGTCGTTTGGAAACTTGTCGTAGAGAAATGAATTTAGATCCATACATTTTTGTTAAAAAAAAAAAAGTGCATTCATAATTGACACAAGACGACGAAACTTGCTTGACTTTTTTTTCTTTAATGTTAACATAGTTAATTACAAACTACATCTCAAAAAAGTATTTTTTTTTTATTGCTACGGGTCCCTAAAAACACCACTAAGTATTTTTAATTTTATGTTGCTAACATAAGCTAACCTAACCAACTGTTCAAAACAGTGAGCTACTGGTTAACTACTTGAAATATTGCCATGCTGTTGAGCAGTCATCATATAGGATGAGGGTAGCTCAAATACTATTTAAAGAATTTTATTTAAATTTGTTGAAGAGCACCTACTATAGAAAATGTTTCTTAAAATGCTTTCAAAAATAGTATTATATTTAAAAAATTTACTTAAAAGTGTTTCTTTACATACACAGGCAGTGTATTCAAGTTAGCAACATTTCAACATTGAAATTTTTGCAACCAAACATTCAACAGACTTTTCCCAGCCATAATAAAAAAAAAACACTACTGCAGAGAACAAAATGCACAACACCATAGGATCAGGCCTTGCCGTTAAAATCTGCTTTTCAAGTGTCTCCCTTTTTTCAACGACTTTACTACAATATTTGCCCGCCTTTTTAAAAAATAGTTTTTGTGAACTCAAGTGTGTTTTAATTTTTAAATATATATGTATATACAGAGTGTATCAAAATTCGTGTTACAACGCTTGAGGGTAGAAAGCTCTTATTATTTGCAACCATTATTGCCAATAAACATGTTGCCAGACAGCGTAGGCAACCCGTTGGGCTTTGTGCGAGACAGACGAAGCTGTGGTGAATTACGTGTTTACGACGCCGGGCAGTGCTCGAGAGGACTGTACGATGTTAAATGCTGACCCCCGCCCCTTTTTGCTTCCGTTGGTGGTGCCCTCACCTCTTTTCTTCCGTTCGTGCCGTGCCATAGCACTGCGCAGCGTGACATCGCAGTGTCGCAGTATGTTTTATCACTGGTGGTCTGTCGTTGACTGTTCTGTCGTACGAGCAAACTCGTGGTGTCATTTATTTCGCTGTGGTTCTGAAAAGGGCGACGTTTTAGTGGAGCTCAATGGAGTACACGGACATGCTGCTTGTTTACAGGGAAGCTAGACAAAATGGACGAGCCGCCCGTCGTCTGTACGAAGAACGATATCCGGGTCGTAGGATTCCAGCTCACACCATGTTTGCAAGACTTACTCAGCGAATGCGTGATACTGGTACATGTGCCTTCACAAGACCAAATGCTGGTGCTTCACGCAGGGTTCGTACTCCCAGTTTTGAAGAAGATGTACTTCAGAGATTTGAGGAGAGTCCGGATACAAGCACAAGGGCAGAAGGTTCCGATATGGACGCTGACAAAATGGCTGTATGGCGAGTTCTTCATGAGCAACTCTTGTACCCGTACCACCTTCAAAAAGTGCAACACATGGGTCCGGCGGACTATCCTCTTCGCATGACCTTTTCTCGTTGGTACATTCGAAGAGTATTGACGAACCCCGAGTTAGCTGTTTTATTCAGCGATGAAGCAAAGTTCACTCAAGACGCAATTCTCAATTCGCACAACAGTCATGTTTGGAATGATGTCAATCCGCATGCAACGTGTGTTACAGCTCGCCAGGAACGTTTTTCAGTTAATGTGTGGGCCGGTATTGTTGACGGCGTACTCATCGGGCCTTTTTTTTCTTCCGCCACGACTTACCGGCGCCGGATACCTTCACTTCCTTCAGAACGAACTACCAGGTCTTCTTGAAGAGGTTCCATTGCATGTCCGACGTGTGATGTGGTACCAACATGACGGGGCACCACCTCATTTTTCCCTGCAAGTGCGAGAGTATTTAAACCGAACATTTCCAATCCGATGGATTGGACGAGCGGGCCCTGTCGCATGGCCCCCAAGGTCACCGGACCTAACCCCGTTAGATTTCTTTCTGTGGGGTTACGTAAAAGGGCTTATCTACGCTACGCCAGTATAAATGGTAGAAGAGCTTACACAGCGAATCATTGAAGCGTTCGAAATCATAAGGTCGACTCCACACATGCTCCAGCGTATCCGTGAAAACATGATTCGCCGTTGCCACCTCTGTGTCGCTCAAGGTGGGCGTGTTTTTGAGCCGTTGCTTTAGGCTGTCACGTTGTTAAAACGTATGCAACAATTTCAATGTTGTGATCAAAGCCGAAGCTGTGATTTATTTCAAGTGAAATTAAAATATGTGCCACGATTAAAAAGGTTATTTCTCTACTCGAACGCCCGCACATCCACAACATAAAACTCTACAACGGGTTGCCTACGCTGACTCTTTCTGGGGCTACAGGGGCTTAACTACGCGTTTCCGGCAACATGTTTATTGGCAAAAATGATTGCAAATAATAAGAGCTTTCTACCCTCAAGCGTTGTAACATGAATTTTGATACATCCTGTATGTATATATATATATATATATATATATATATATATATATATATATCTTTGCTTTACTAGTAACTGTTAACGTCAGTAGTATTGGTACAATTATTTTTTCTTCGTCAGGTGTGCATTGTAACTGTGGGGTTCGCCACCTTCAAAATTAAAATTACTCTAAATTTCCAGTTTCAGGGGGGGGGGGAAATCTATAAATACAAACATTTTTATTTTGTAGGTTGAATTCACCTTCAAAAATTCAACCATTTTAAGTTCCTCGGAGTGTTTTAAAAGTCCTTAAAGTGACCTAAGCACCCTTTTAAAAATAAATATTAAGCTGCTGAGCCTGAATATTGACCTTTAACCCAGCTGTCATCTTGTACCTATTCGGTCGTTTTGAATTATGTGACATCCACCATATTGTAAATCCATATATATTATCAAAAAACTTGGAGTATATATTTGATTACAAATTTAATAGAAATTGCACTTATATCATAGACATTGCAGTCCTTGTTTTAAACCTGTGAAGGCAAAAACAATTGGTGATGGTTCTTTAATTGCTGAGATTGATGCGTAGTTTTGGGTCCAAAATCTATGTAGTAGCTTTCATAATATATTACTAACATAACTACATTAATTGTGAGATGTAATGTACAGCTATTATCAGGCAAACTAATCAGTGAAAATTAATTCACTTTGTTTTGTACCCTACCAGAAATGATACAACTCGTTCTCAATTTTATAGAACAAACTTTTTTGACGTGACAACGTCTATTAAATCGACGAACGCTGGCTGCACGCTCGAAAAAGTGTCCCGTTACGCCCATTGTACGCTTGCGCCGCATATATCTCTCTTCCACTCGATTGGCCTATGCGTCCGAGGGGAAGAAAGACAGCGGCAGCACACAACTTACATCTACACGTGAACCGGCAATAAAGGTTAATTATTCTTGCATTTTAAAAATTTGATTACTAGTATTATTTCAAGTATTTATTCTTTTATTATTAAAAAAAGTAGCATCTGTCGGCGAGTGCAGTAATAATAGGTTATGTTAGGTATTTGATGAGAGTTTATTTATATGAAAACTTGTTCATAATTATATTTAAACGAAAAGTTACTACTAGCTCGCTGTAGGAAATTTCCGTCACTCCCCTCTCTGTCGCAAAGAAGGAAGGGGGGAACCTAAGCTGCGCAGTAGGAGCTAGTTTTCGTCAGTTTTTAATATCCAGTAGTAACGTGGTTTTCATTGCTTATTACAACAACAATTTCGTCAATAAAGGTTAATTATTCTTGCATTTTAAAAATCTGATTACTAGTATAAATTCAAGTAATTAGGTTATGTTAGATATTTGATTACAGATTATTTATATGAAAACTTGTTCATAAATTGCAGTAATAATAGGTTATGTTACAATTGACAAAAAATTATGGTGATTCATACAATTGATGATAGATTTTTGATTACACTTTATTTATATGAAAACTTGTTATTGATTATATTTAAACTTTGTTGCTAAACACCAGTTTTTAAAATTAATTACAAGTCATCTACAAGTGAACTGTTTCGTCGACTGTTTATAAAGTGAAGTGAAAAGTTAATGTGGTTTTAATTGCTTATTACAACAACAATTTTGGCATTAAAGGTTAATTATTCTTGCATTTTTAAGAATCTGATTACTATAATAATTTCAAGTATTTATTCTTTTGTTATTAAAATAAAAATGATACAATTTTATTCATGAAAGTATGCAATCATTTCATCACTGTTTTGTTATGCCGTCACGTTAAACTATCGTCGTCCGTAAACCGACTTTACAAACAACCAATTTTTTAGATCCGTCCGGATTAGCGAGACTCTACTGTAATTATAATTAAATGAATAATAAGGGAATAAATATAAATAAAAAATAAGATGGTCTATTTTGTTAACTCGTAACTAGTAGTGTATGTTTTTCCGTAAATGCTGCTAATGATATATATATATAAAGTGTCAAAAATTGTAGTTTTTACACTTGCAACTACTAGGGTTTTTTTTTTGTCATTAAACGTTTTCTACATTGCATTACTCTTTCGCAGTGGGTGGTGCAGGCATGAAGCTCCAGGCACAACCTGTACAGAGATGAACGTACTTATCTGTCCTCATCAGTCAGTGTTGGAAGCTAAACCGATTTAAACTTGTTATATCTGGACTTTGGAGCCCATGTTGCTACTCATTCTCACAGTCAGCCAGTCGAGTTGTGTTAGTGAAGTGAATACAAGTAGTTGCATGCAAGTGGTTACAAAAGTTTGTGCGATTCAAAATGTAATTGTCAAAGATGTCTCATCGTCGTTGTGTTACCAGTCCAGACTACTTCTGTTTTATCTGTGGTGAGTACACAATCAAGAAATACCAACGAAATATAAACGATTTCGTCAAGAAGGTATATTATGCGTATTTCGGGTTAAGAATAGGTGATCAAGATAAAGCGTGGGCTCCTCACAAAGTATGTCATAGCTTCATAGAAAAACTTCGCTTGTGGTACAAACGAGAAGCAAAATCGTTTAGATTTGCCATCCCAATGATGTGGAGGGAGTAAAAAAACCATGTGGATGACTGTTACTTTTGTACCTGTGATGTTCAAGGTTATAATTCCAAAAACCAGAAGCTCATTAACTACCGTAATCTTGAATCTGCTAGTCATCCGGTACCACACGGTCCAGGATTGCCAGTTTCTCAGCCTCCAGATGACTTGGACAGCCTTGATTGGGAAATAAAGGGGGAAGCTTCCAACGTAGAAAAATATGAATCAAACCGTGATAACGAACCACAGCTTTTTTTCACAACAGGAGTTGAACGATTTAGTGCGAGATCTTGGCCTTTCGAAAGATGCTGCTCAGTTACTTAGCTCCCGCCTTAAAAACAAAAATTTATTACATTTTTTTTTTATGGTATCGACATCGCAAAACAGTTTTTGTGCCTTACTTTGCACAGGACGAGAATCTTGTGTATTGTACAGACATTCCTGGACTGATGGGCCAATTTGGTGTACAATATGACTCAAAACAATGGCGTTTATTCATTCACTCTTCGAAAAGAAGTCTGAAGGCCGTTTTATTACACAATGGCAATACATATGCCTCTGTTCCGGTTGGCCATTCGGTGCATTTAAAAGAAATATACAAAAATTTCGCCTTACTTCTCCACAGAATTCGTTATAATGAGCATAAGTGGTTGATCTATGGAGACTTAAAATTAATCACCATGCTGTTAGGTCAACAATCTGGGTGCTCAAAGTTTCCTTGTTTTTTTTTTTTTTGTGCTTATGGGATAGCCGTGACAGCAATTCCTACTGGAAAAAAAGACTGGTCATCAAGAGATTCTCTGCCTGGAATTGTTTCAAGGAGCTTGTAGAGAAGTTTTTTTTAATTTACTATAATTTTGCTTTACTTCACATTTTCCTGCCTCTTTCCCATCAAATTGTGTTTATTAGGACGTTAGAACCGTAACACATTTCCTTAACTTACCTTTCATGTATTCATTTAACCATTCCCTCATAGCTGGGTGATCTAGCTTCTCAAGGGGAATATTGCAGAAACAAATGCACAAACTGTATCGCTTGCAAATTTGACTTTAATTTCCTTTGCTCGTTTATGGAGGACAATATTATCCTCGAGTGTCACTTGCCTTTTGACTCCCTAACCTGATGGTGATGTTTGACTTTTTTCCTTCTGTTGTTTGCAGTGTTTATCACAAGTAGCCTATCTTTTATTTTTCAATCTACTACTGTATTGCAAAATTTACACATCATTATCCGCTTTTCTTTATTAAAAACAACGAATCCTTCATGCTCGTATTCTTTAGCTCGTTCAAACAATGATACGACCTTGGGCATTGTTAAGTATCAAGTAAACTTCAAACAAATCAAACCGCAACTACCTATTTTCGTTCACATTTAACTATTTGCATGAAAAGTAGGATCTTTTAAAACCTCATTTGGTCATTTCACATGACCGGCGTATTGCGACGTTAAAATCCCATAACCTCTCTTATTATTTACAAGCAATACAACAACGGAAACGAATATGGCCAAACGGCTAACTTCATCCACGTCCCGCTAGGAACGCTGATAAATGGTTGCCGCTTTCAGGCCGGGTGTTTGTTATTTATTTTGCTTCAACTTATCTATGGCGCTTTAACTTATCTATGGCGCTTTTCATAATAAAGATGGCTTACAATGTTTTTGTTAACGAATACTTTTTGCGGCATAAGTATTATTGTGAAACTTAATATTCATATCGCGTTAAAATTCTGACATTTCGCGGATAATTCGTGAAACAACAAGAATATAGTGAATAGTAACGAAATGCTGTAAAATCAAAATAGGCGTTTGGAAACATTTGTAAGTGCTTAGAATGTAGTTCCAAAATCGTTTGTAAAATTTCACGATTTCGTCATTAACGAATTTCGAGTACCTCTAAGTATAGTTCAACATGGGAAAACCTAAAAACTGTCAGCCGATCGTATCCATTTATTGCAGTTCCCGTCTGTACATGTTGTGCCTGGAGCTTCATGCCTACAAAACCAACTGAGGGTGAGTGATATTAGAATTTATTACTTATTGATTATTGTAGTATATTTTATATTGTATTGTATGTTACATCATTTTATGTTATTGTATTTAACATCTTACCAAACGTTCAAGGGAGAACAGTACACTTTCCACGTCTATTATATACATATAGGTATGCTATACACCTGCTACTATGTTACATGGTTTGGAAAAAAAAACTGTACGTGATGGAGATAAACGGACATCATTTTCGGTTTCAGCATACCCAAAAACATGAAGATTAGCCACTTGTATCAAATCAAAATTTTGGTTGTAGACCTGTGTTATCATTATAAACTAACACTTTTGAAGTGAACCTTCCAACCAAACTGAATTTTGCTAGTAGTTATGGGGCCAACCAACAGATAGCGTTACAAGTCTAGCAAAACATGGTTTCAGTTTCTACTTTAGAGTTGCACTTCTACATGTATCTTCCACAATTAGCAAGGAATATGATAACTTGGGCTTAGTTCATAAGTGAGTATAGCAGGCCGTTCACACAACTTGTGCGAATTCGGTTCACAATTGCAAACTTAATGTTCTTTTCAACCAATGAAATTTTGGGATGTATCCGACATCTATTGGCAGTGTTAGTTAAGTAACAATATTAACTGCCAAATGATTATTCCGTGACATCTGACCAGCATTTTGTTAGCAGTTTCAACATGTAAATAACTAATGTAGGCTAGTATATAATTTTTTTTTAGTTAAGCATTCTAACCACAACACTTTATTTTTTAACATGCAATCTTTGCTTGTGACTTGTAAGTAAAAGCAGGAATTACACCTGAGTATTGTAATATCTCGATTTTTTTCTTGCTTTCTTGCAACAATATGATTGATGATAAAAAAGTTTTCTAGTTCCGCCAAAATGACATCCTACTCTACTCTCATTGGTTGTTGCGTCAGTAACAGAAATAAAATATATTCATTTACCTTCTATGCGCTATTGTGAATCAGGTTGGAAAACATGGCGGTCAATTCTTGAATTTTTTGCTTGGGCTTAGTAAAGTCAATACATGGTCACCATTTTGGCCACTGAATTAAGTGTATGAAATTATTAGCCCATAAATTTGTTAAAAAAAAACACCTTGGTCGATGGAAAAAATATTAGTTATTGTAATGAATATGACGAAGTGTCCCCAAAGTGGCATCAAGTAAGCACTGAGGTAATCTTGAATATCTTAAATTATTAATGAAAATTTTACCTGGTAAAATGTATTTGTTGTTTCGATCGATTTCTTGTCTTGGTCTGTTCCCTTTGTCAATTGTAAGAAAGGTTAAAAATCATTCTTTATATAATTACTTCCCAAATTTCATTGCAGAGAGATTACTAATCTTAATTCCTGACACCAAGTATTCTATATTTTAGTCTCAAATGCTTTCCAAACCATAAATGGCTTACTAATTTATTTTTATTGTTCTTAATATTGGTTTTACATTTATTAAATATGTTACACAATATCACTTGCCTACCCCTGAGGCCATAATACTTTCAACCGAGTAAAAACCAATTGAATGGGTGAGTTGGAAAAGGTCCCGCAGATAGTCCGTATGGGTCTTTTCACATTATACGTAATTTTACATTATTAGTTTGGGCGTGAGTTGCGACTCAAAACTAATTAATTAGAAACATGACAATCCCCTGCGGTTCTGCATCCACATTCTATTGAATACCGGCTTGGCTTTTCTTCGGTTTGGCGATTTTTGTAATCAAACTTATTTTGATCGGATTGTTTGGTTGCGCTGCCCACATTTTTTTTTTGTGTTTAGTTTCTCTTGTGGGTCATATCAGCACAATATGTTTTTTTGGCTGACAAACTTTGTCTGCAGGTACATTGTGACAAAATAAGCGTGGAAATTTTTTTTATTAATCTTATAGTCTAAAGTGCTTCCCAAACCATAATGGCTTGCTAATTAATTTTTATTGTTTCGAATAGGTATTGGTTTCACACAGATTTATTAAAAATTATTTTACCATAAAAATTCAGCATATAAATTTTACCCCTGTTTAGGTGGTGGTGTGTGTTGCAAAACAGCTTTTAAAACCATAAAACTTGTATCTGCTGCTCACACTTACTTGAACCTTGAACCTGTGTATGAAAATTTTAATCAAATAAATGTGTTGCAGAAACAATATTGCATTCTCCTCTAAACTGTATTTGTGGCGTTGGGATTTCATTTTCCGTCCCTGTACACATGCAACAAATATTTTTCATTCATATTTACATTACGTAACTTGAGAGTGGGAGCAGGCTTTATTTTAATTTTATCCACAATATTGGTGTAGTATGGGGAGAATGTGATCTCATCTATGAAAGAAGGCCTACTTTTAAAGTAAATCATTCATCAATTTAATACTTAGTTTAGTGTGAATTTTTGATTGGAACGTGATGTTACACACTACTCTTATAACAAAAATTGTTGCTTGAATTTTTAACTTTGTATCATATATGCATACACACACACACACACACATATATATATATATATATATATATATATATATATATATATATATATATATATATAATGTGTGTGTAAGATTTATTTCCACCTATGTACTGATTCATCATATATCTCTGGAACCATAAGGCCTATAGACTTGAAATTTGGTAGGAATATTTCTTTCGGCTGAGTAGAGGTCAGCTAAGAACGGATTTTACGAAATTCCACCCGCAACGGGGGTTGCGGGAGCGTTAATTAAAAAAAAATTAACATTTTCAAACTGTAGCTCTTATAGGTATATAAAACTTGGCCAGAATATTCTTTTTGGTATGTTAATGTTTACCAAGAACGAATTTTATGAAATTCCACCCGCAAAGGGCAGTGCGGGGGCGTTCAAAATAAATAAAAAAATCTAACTTTAATCTATAGCTACCCGGTACGTACAGATTTGAAATTTGGCGAAATTATGATTTTTGTCATCTTGAGTTCTACTGATAATGAAAGTAAAAAAAAATTATTAATTATACTTCAGGCTGTAACGAATAATAGAATTAATATGTGGTATTATATACGGGTTTAAAATTTTGATTGCTGATGTTGACAAATATGCTTTTGTTAAATAAATTGAATGAGAATTGTAAATTTTTTGTTTGTCAATAAACTCATCAGCATCTTAAGTATTTGAACAAAATGAAGAAGATTTTAACTAACCGAGTATTTATTATTTTAATTATCACATTATAAATGAAAAGTTATATTTTTTCCTTATTGATATGTTTACATTGCTGAGAATACAATTGAACTTGGAATTCAGTTTTCGGACGTAGATGACGATGGCATTTATTTTCTCTCCTTTTCAATTCTCAATTTTAGATTTATTACCTTCTGTGACTATTATTACCTCTGAATTTGCAAATCTCCAGTTCCAAAGATTACAATTAGGTAGAGGAAGAATAAGAAATTTTACCGATTAATTGAATACATTGAATTTAATTTATTGAGGTCCAAATGTATATTCTCTATTTATTAGTAATTGCTTTAAATCTTTTTTTTTTTTTATAAAATACTTGCCAAATTTATTTATTTATTTATATATTTGGTTATAAAATAACCAAATATAAACTATTTATTTCAATTAGTTAATTATTTTGTAAATAATATTGTTTCAGTTATGGTATTAAATTGAAATAGGTTATTTATTTTGTAAATAATATTTTATTGTAATTTTTAAATATTACAATAGTTGTTATATAATTTCATTATGTTTATAGATTTGAAGTTATCTCAGAAACATATTACATTCATTTTGATACTTTTTTTTATTGTCAAAATAAAATTCTAACCAGACAGTAACTGATCAGATTGATTTAATCAAATCAAGTAGACCGGATTTAAGTGAGCTTAATTGTTCTTATTATTTTTTTAGTTGAGTAGGATGTTAGTTAATGTGGTAGTTGATGATAATTTGGTTAATTGTTACTCAATCAATAGGAAGTTTTGGTGAGTTGTTATCTAATTGGTTTTTCCGTTTAAACGTATATTATTCTAATATACTTTACTTTTATCACCATCATTTTAAATAATTCAACTTATGAAGTAATAATTTAAATATTTATTCCATCTCCATTTAGTAGTAATTATAGGATTCAATCTACAGTATCTGACTATATTAACAAAAAATTAAATACCATCAATAACATAGATTTAAATTCTCTCCTTGGTTCATTGTCAACTAGAAGAACAATCTTAGATGCCATATTTGTTTTCAATTGTTATAATGGTAATCTTATATATGTCCTCATATATTTGATGTTACTGGCATTAAAATTCCTTCATTTAATACCTGTAACCCACCTTTTTTTATGTTCACTTAAATACAAATGATATTATATTTAGACTTGTTAATAATTTAAAACCTACCAGAGAGAAAAAACTTGGTTCAAAAAATTATTTACCTAATCATCTTTATGTTCAAGTGTTTTTTCCCTAAATTATTTAATACTAGATATCTTTTATATCAATCTATGTATACCTACTAACTGTAATTATCTACATAATATTATATGTTCTGTACTTACCTTAGTTACATGTAGTATATTCCACAGTGTTGTAATGCATAATATTATCTTTTACTTTATGCTTAAATTATTTACACTAGATATAACTTCAGATAGTGTGTCAATGTGCAAATTCTTTTTGTTTTGTATTTGTTAATTGTCATTTTTATGTATGGTGGCTACCACCCCAGCTCATTGCTGTTGGTAGTCATCTCACAACTAAAATAAATTACTAGTTTCTTCATTAAATTTAAAAACATCCGTTTATTAAACATAGTGTTTTTTTTTTAATTAGATTTGTTATATTGATAATCAATATATTTTATTTATGGTTGTAATGATTTTTTTTTATTTCATAAAATTCGTTTTTGGCAAATTTTAACATGCCAACAAGAATATTCTGGCAAAGTTTTAAATGAAACTCAAATAAGTTGTTCACTGTCCAAAAACTTCATTTACTTAAGGGGTTTTTTTATTTACCCCTGGTCTGAACAAGCATTTTGGGAAGCTAAATAGCATATAACTTCTTTAATACTTTGTTTATAATTTGCATATAATGTAAATGAATTATTAAAAGTGAAACTATTCAAAAATATTACATAGCAAGAGGAAAAATTGGTGAAAACCAACTATGAGTTTTCAGCAATTTTCTCTCTTGCAACATAACATATTTTTAATGCTTTCAATTAATCATTCATTTTCATTATTATCTAAATTATGTGCCTCAACCATCATTATAAACAATGTATTAAAGAAGTTCACACAATTTAGAATCCCAAAAACGCATGTTCATACTAGGGGTCTCTTACTGCCTCGTAAAAAAAATAACTCAAAATTGAATTGTATAAATACCTTATGTGATACAAGAAAAATTAACAGCATAAAAAATAATGGTAAGGTTATTTTAGTCTCTAATCATCGTTTCAATAAGTATTTCTCTTTATGTTAATTAATTGTATCAATGTTAAACTGACTCCAATACCACAGGTCATACATGTAATAAACTAATCAGAATTATAAACTGAAAGTATTTATTACGATCAAGTTCAGATTTTTGTTTCAACTTGTGCACAGTGAAGTCTCATTACAACTGAAATACACACATTTGTAATTGTGAAAGTACTACTATACTGAATTGTTACTTAACTAAGAACATAATGTAGGGCTCTGAAAAGTATCCTTTAAAAACACTGAATGTCCCAGTTTCAATGATATATTTCAACAGATTAATTTAGACTTTATTTTATGGGCAAAATGTGAGAAATCATTTGAAAGTGCACTTGGCTAAGTTTCTCGTTGTGAGCCAGTAGCGTGCTCTCACTGTTCACATCTGTTATTCACACCTAAAAATTTTGTGATAATTGAAATTTGGATTCCCAATATGAATAGGATACCTACGACTTTCTCACTGCAGTATCTATAACAAATGCTACAGATAGGTTTGCTGCAAAATTAATTGTGAACAAACTATATCTTTAGGAAATTTTTCGCATATATCATTTCCATTAGTCTTGATGTGTACTTCTTTCCCTATCAGTTTTCCATTGCCTTCTGAACCACAGATTTGGGAAGAAAGTGTTTTTTCACTATGCTTTAACTTTCTGTAATTTTGTATACCGTGTTTTCTCGCATAATTGTTGCACATTTTATTCTAAAGTCAAGTTTGTAAAGTAGGGGTTTGACCATTATGTGATAAAAGAGTGTAGTTATAACCCATGTCTAATAATCAATTTGCTCTGGAGCTTGTTGAGAGATCTAGTTTATTCCTGTTTTAATGATAGCAGGTGGTCGAATATGCTTTTTCTTGAGTATCTTGTTTGTTTTTATGAAGAACGTATGTTTTATACTTTTACAAACTCTTTTATTTCTTGACAGAGATATCTGTAATAACGACATATTTTGATGTACAGTTTCACATTTGTGTGTGTGTGGGGGGGGGGGGGGGGGGGGGGGGGGGGGAATGTTAATCACGGGCGTTATGCCAAACGTTTGTAATAATGAAATTCCACTGCATCACAAACAATAATAATACTATTCAAGTAATATATTTTTTTTTTTTTCCCAAATATTTCTCATCTAGATCTTTGCTTTACATTTACAATATTGTAGTGAAAGCAACTGCTTATAAGGAATAAAAATCTCTAATGTTCACTGAAGATAACCATTTTCACAACAACAAATACATGTATAATTATTCTTTAAAAGTTTTTCCAATCAGAACTAAAATTTTGAAATACTTGTTAACATGTATGCAAATTAAATTCATTAAAATAAACTTGTGTCATTTTATCACAAGGCATACTAATTTAATATTGTGCCCATATTTGAATTACATATATCCATCCATTTGATTTTTGGCAACACATTTAAATTACATACACTTTTTTCAATGGAACTTCTTATAAAAGCATCAAAAATTTTGTGATTAAATATTCTATATCTGACTTTCCTGATAAGACAGCTGCAATTAAATATAAACAATTAGGACATTAGGTCTATTAACAATTAAATCCACTGCAAATAAAAAAAAAAGAGCCCAGTTAAAACTATAAAGCCTCACAGTCTGTAACATAAAAACTTACTGGCTACATGGTAAATATAAATATACAGTCATGTTCGATTTGTAATCACTCTCATCTCTTCTTTGAGCATCAAACTTTCGGCCAGATGTGTGTGCTTGATAAAAGCACAGTCTTAACTTCTTTTGCCTGCAAAGACAACAAAAAAAATTTAATTAAAGCATTGATATTCTGATACATGCCAGGCGGTGTTTAGCAGGAATGTAGGGATTTTAAATTTCTCCACGAACATAAGTAATTTCGGCTAATCCCAAGTTGTGTAGCGAGTGCTTCGAAAGAAAATCTAGAGCTTAACAGTCGGAAATAGAATAATGCAAGATATTGTAATTTTTACAATTAACGGGTAAATACCAACATCAACATTTCTTAGTTTTTAAAGTACACAGAACCATATCATTTTTAATTTACTAAATGCTATGATATGTTGATTCTCATTTTAAAAATAAATTGTTAGTTTACAGAACTCAAATATCAGGGCATAATTATTATTTCAGCACTCCACTAAAATACCATGAAACTTTAATATAAGCCAGAGGAGGCAGAAATCATACATACATTATGCCCAAAAAATATGTGCATTCTTATAGTAGTACTACAAATCTGAATCTTCTCGTAAGTAAAAACATGGTGGCTCCTAAATAAAAGTTTACACAAAATTATTTACAATTTTCAATGGTATGTTTGCTCCTCAGTTGTTATACAAACACACATTTGGATATATTCACACGATTGGTCAAATGCTGTGATTGTTTCAATGTCAGTAATGAGGGAAAACTTTTAACTCATCTAATATATATATGTACCTCATTTCCTGTATGTATACTTTCACTTAACATTAAAAAGAAAAAGTAGGGTGTCTAATATTACATAATTTAAAAAAAAAACTACAAAAAGTTTAAATTTATTTTTGATTAAATTAATACATCTTGTATTATATGGTTGTACAAGCATACAAAATATTGAGGCATTTAAAAAGTTTTCAAGTGTTAATTTACACATCAGGTACTCTACTTTAGCATTTGACTCTCTATGACCAGTAAAAAAATTATACAAAACTAAAATATTTTGTACAATAACATACATCTATGAGGGAAACTATTGCATTGCAATTATTGACGCTAATTGCTGGAAACTCAAATACACGGTTTCACTTATGTATTATCAAACACTAGTTTTGGACTACAATGGAACTTCCAATTACATTTCACTGTTTTTCGTAATATACAAATGAATTTAACTCTAAAATTCCTATTCACTGGGGATTTAAACTTGTTTGTAAGGATTTTGTTTACCTATAACATGTGGAATTATAGACCACTGCTATTCCCCAACTTTGCAGCTTTAAGACATATACTGCATTACAATATCACCTGATTATATAGTTAAGGATGGTGATGTGTGAGTATCGGCATCATCGAGAACGAGTCGAGACAGAAATTTTCTCGATCTCGTCTCGAGATCATTTTTTTGGCTCGGAATTTTGTAAACAAGAAATAGGTTAGGTAATATAATATATTGAGGCAGCATTTTGCGTTGCGTGTTGAAATAATTAACATATCTTCAACGTAACGTAGATCGAATAATATAAAATATACTTGTTACGATAGTATACATGATAAATTATTAAAAAGTTAAAAACGAACAACTTCCGTTCACAAGTCACTATATGAAACGGTAAACGTAAACAATGAATTGTGCTGTGGTTATCACATTAAATTCCAGAAGAAAATGATTATTTTCCGTTAATAAAACCAACATTAAAGTTAAAAATAAATCATTTTCGGTATCAATATCAAGTATCAACGTAAAACGGTACGGTAAAAAATAAAAATATAAACATGACTGCAGAATTCTTCCGCGATTGCATTTTGTTTTATGGCCTTAGGTTATACATACGGCCAGCAGTATATAACAAGCGACATGATGTTTAAATTGCGGTCCGTATTGATAGTGACATATCGATAGTGGGGAATGTTCAGACTTTCATGATCAAGTACCATCCATGGCTCAAGGAAACTGTATAGATTATGGAGTCAATAACGTATGTTTACATACGACAGTAGGCAAATAAACTGTTGAGTGTTAAGGTAAAGTTGCAATTGTGGATACGTGATAAAATTATTGAATAATTATGTATGTTTGTCAGATTATTGAGTTTTACTTTTTTGGATCATATTATCCTGTTAACTAAAGTATAGATTTTTCGATCTCGACTCGATTCTCGAGAATTTTTAAATTGCTTTCTCGATCTCGTCTCGAATTCAAAAAAGTCTTTCTCGCACATGCCTAGTTAAGGATCATGACTTTTTTGTAGTGCATGATGTTCATAACAGAATGTACCAGTTTCAATAGTAGATTATGGTGAACACGTCCGGGGTAATGGATGTAATAGCTTCTTCAATTCTGTGTCACAATTCTGGCAAATCATTACGTAGACACGATCCCCCAAAAGAAAGAATTGCATGGTGTTGTCAGGTGAATGTGGACGCCGGCGAAAAAGAACTCTGTCATCTCGACCAATCCAAATGGTGTGTGGGGGGTTGGGTCCTTCGGACAATTGGACTGAAATTACAGATTCAATAAATGCTTTATATACTTAGGAGTTAAGACTTTGTGTAGGTGGCGCTGCTAGCGGGAAAACAACAAAGCAGTACTTGTGCATGCATTTATCTAAAACATTTTGAGAACTTGGATATTCTTTCAAGGACATACTGAAGTTTGTGGTATTTAGTAATGATTTAACTGGTTTTTACATTGTCGGCTAGGTTAATTTTTGTCTAGAAGCATTTTTCAGTATTGTTTTTATGCCTATATTTTACATTTCAGTTTATTTAGAAGATTTCATTATTTTTATAGAACATTGTGTATTGTTTTGGGCATAAGGGAGGACCTGGGACGGGTCTGTAACATGGCGATGCCAATTTTCCAGACATTTTATTGGTTACACTAAGAGAGATTCTGGTGCTTTCTACATGTAGTCGGATTGTTTTAGCTCTCACGGGACATTGCAAATTTTCACAGTTTTGTCACAGCCAACCAGTAGGGAACTTTGAAATTGTATTTCTTATTACAGAAACAACTCGATTTCAGTATAATGTATTTTAAGTGGTATAGTGTCCTCGTACGAGGAAACTGTGTTGTGGTTGGCTGAATCGTCACACGGGTACTAATGTTCCGGATTTCTTTTCCTCAGGTTTCACACGGTGTTTTTTTGAGGATCTGACTGGCCCAACACCATGGTCCTGCCTCTATGACATTGAAGATGGAGTGTGCACACACCTTCTTGTTGTAGAGGTCTCATCTGCGCACTTTGCTGGGAGGAGGCATCATGCTGTGGTCATCGTCGTGCCACCTGTGGTGCTCGATGAAGTCGAACAGTTTCTCTTTCGTGATCGGGTCACGGATGCTGTTGCACACGCCTGCGACAAACACATTACGATACTTTAGCCCAATGAAATACAACTGTCAACTTTTTTATTTGGAATATATAAGAAAAATTAGTCATATTTTTAATAACCAAAAATTGTGTGTGGAATTTGCTATTCTTAAATAATACTACACTTTAATTTTAATAAAACTCAAATTAGAAATAGGTAGGCCTGGGTGATTAAGAGTTTTTTTTTTAGTTTGAATTGAATACAGATATAAAATTATTCTTGAATTCAAATGGTAGGATAGAGTATTAGACGTCAACTAATTTTTTTTCCTCTGGAAAAAAAAAATTGGCAAATATAGTAATGTGAGAGGTCAGCTACAATAAATATGTGGGAAATGTTTATTTAAATTATTAAATTTTTTTTTTTCAACCAACCTTCCATTTCAGTTCCTATTCCCCTACTTTCCACAACCTGCTACTCTATATATTAATCCAAAAATACTGTGAAATCCATTGCAATCTATTTTTTGTAACATTATTTAAAATGATGTACACCTAAATTAGTGATTGAATTAGCTCAAATTTACGTATTAAAACCCTAGTTATTCATAGGTTTTCTTTGTTAGTTCAGTAATATTATAAGTACAATTTTTGCTCATTTCATCTAAACCATTATTTACTAATCTTTTATATATTTTTGAGTCGCAATGTCTTGTTTCATCATAGATGTATACGTCAAATAAGATACAGTGGAACCCGGCAATTACGTTCCCGCGAATTACGTTTTCCCGTCAATTAAACCATTTTTTGCTGATCCCACCATTTTTCCTATGTTTACAATACATCACATTCCCGCTAATCACACGGTAAAATCAAATGCCTTCCCGTGATATACACCGTTGTTGTCATCGAATAAAGCGCTTGTTGTTACGTGTTGCCAACCGCAACTGTAGTAAGAATACATATTCTATCGATTCCTCGAACCGAGTATCGTTCCGTTACGTACATGCATGTTGTGCACTACGTCGCACATGGCAATTCAGGTGCTTTTATTGTTACAAAATTTTTTTCATTCTTCAGATCGTTCCGTGTAGTGAAAGGAATACGTCGGCGTAGTACATACATGTACATTTTCTCGCTCCTTGGCAAATGTTGGCAACATTACTGCGAACCGCTGTGTTCGTGTGTTGGTTTGGTACTACTGATTCTGGGCTTTATTTTTGTTTACCTTGACGTAACTTTATTGACACATTCTACAGAGAATTTATTCACGTTTGTGATTTAATTTTCGCAATATCCGTGTAATGGCGAGTAGTCGTGAAAGAAACGCTTTAACAGTTGAGCAAAAATGTAATATTTTGAGGTAGTTTGAAAATAACGTTGGATCGCGTGTGGCCTTAGCCAAGGCATTGGATATTCCCGTGTCTACATTGAACATCAATCGAAAATGCCGCAGAACAAAGTTGACCAATGGCAAAAAAAAAATCGAAGGTGTCCAAATATCAAGCACTGGAGTGGTTTGATGCTACACGGGCAGCAAACATTCCAGTGGACGGCAGGTTGATTCGCGAGAAAGCAACGCAGATTGTGGATCGCTTAGGCATTGAGTTTACCCCCTCAAATGGTTGGATTGATCGGTTCAAAAAGAGATATAATGTTGTGTTCCATACTGTTTGCGGTGAAAGTAAGTGTTTATCTGGAAACAGTTGAACACTGGAAAAACACTTTGCCAGATGTGTTGAAGGGTTATCACCCTAAGGACATATTTAATGCCGATGAGACCGGTCAAGTTGTTAAATGTTAGGCCTATATCATATTTTTACTCAAGTTTTGAGATTGCCGTTAATTGCAAACAAAAATAATACCTATAGTTATTGTAAAACTTTATTACAGCAAGCGTTGACTTGAAGAATTATACATATCTTCATGAAGTTTTTAGTAAAATTTTACTTTCCCCTTACTTACACTTTCCTCCGAATAACACCATTTTCAGTTTTCCCCTTGAAAAGTGTAATTCAGGGGTTCCACTGTAGTCAGTTTAAAATTGTTTAATATTTAAACAGGCCTAGTCTTATATGATGATAATATGTCTTGTATGTTATTTTTGAAACCTTTGCTTTATTTTTGTGTGTAGCCTTATTATCTATTTCTATTTTACAAATCCTATATTTAAAAATAGTGTGTTGGTACGATGTCCTGAAGCACACACTCACTCCATAGCTACATTTGGGGAGGTGATGGGCGATATTTATCACAATCCCCCACCCCCCTCCTTTTAAAATAGAATCGATCAAACAGTAGGAAAAGTGCTTCTATTTCTACCCCTACTAGGAGTTTAATTCTGCTTCTGCTCTAGTTATGATGGAATTATAATCATTACATTACTGTTATGTGACATCGAGGGTTGTGTGAATGTTGCTATTTTATTACCATGCCAAAATTAATGAAAATAGTTCCCGGAATTACAAACGATTTGTTTATGATTTGGAAAAAGTGAAATTTTTTTGTACAAAGTTGTACTAGAATGAATATGGTACTTAAGGTTTCAAAAATAAAATTAAAAACTGTATTGTATTAACTAGAACAAATTGATTTTTTGACATTTCATTATTAATGTGCATGATGTTCATAAAAGAATGTCCTAGTTTCAGTGGTATATTATAACAGTTTTATTTGGCCCATTTTATAAATTTGAAGGTAAATATCCTTGTAAAAAGAAAAAACTACGGTTCAATATGTGCACCTTTAGTTATACGGTGCTCTTCCCACATTAGCCTCTTCGATTCTGTGTCTCAACTCTGGCAAATCCTAAGTAGCGGTGGAGAACACACCCAATCCTTTATTAGGCCCCTAAGGAGACAATCACACGGAATTATGTCAGGTGACCGTGGAGGTCAGAGAAATAAAAAAAACTATGTAATCTCAACCATTACAACCAATCACAGGTCAGGGACATTCGACCACTCTAGTATAGAGATATTTCAATGGGGGAGGGGCTACATCCTGTTGCCCAATAAAGTTTACGGGTTCACCCTCTGCTAATTGGGGGAAGAGCCATTCTTTTCAACACAGGTGGCGTTGCAAGAGGGGAAATCAACTTGTGCATGCGCTCATTTTAAACTTTTCGAGTTGCTCTTTGATTGTGGACTTGAACCAGCAACGCTTACAGTTGATGCTACTAAAATTTATTACCGGGACATTCTTTTAATGTACACCAATGTGCAGTATTGCGGCCTTGAACCAAACACTCTGCAACGCTTACGGTCGATACTACTAAAATATCTAACCGGGACATTCTTTTAATGTACACAATGTGCAGTATTATAATTTCTCGTGAGAATCAGAAACTGTTGTGTCACACCGGGCACAACCTCCCCCCTACGGCGAAGCGGCATTACCCGCCGCCGTGTCGAAGCTGTTGGGGAACGACTTGTCCGTCCGCTCCCGCATGAACACCCACTGGTTGTTCTCGAACTTGCACTCCACGATCTTGTTGTTCAGCTCCTTGACGGCCTTGATGGAGCGCATGGTCGCGAACGGCCGGTCCATCCCGCCCACGAACAGCTGTCCCACCTTCCGGGGCACGATCCTGCGAACGTCATGCCGCATGTCAGCGGGGCTGCCACTACCTCTTAAAATAGTGATCACCACATCAGAATATTGAATTGCCCTTTTTAATAACTTCCTCTTAAAATAGTGATCACCACATAAGAACATTGAATTTTTTAGTTACATATTTGTGGCAGTAGTTGATCAACGCAATTTTGTTAAAAGGTAATTGTTATTACTTTTTTTTTTAAATATCTGATGACGGTACAGATGAAATCTAATTTTTTTTTAATCACCGATTTTTATAAAACCATTAAATCTTGGCTTTACTCATCAGTTTAATCGGGCAAGATAACAGATATACTACAATACACATTATTATCAAAGGTAAATAAGGTGTGGAATTGATTATAATTTCTTTTCCTTAACTATACACGGTTTGTACCGTTACATGTACACTTTGACAATGCGTAACCAACACTGCACTATAGTAAATAAATGGTTAAGGACATTTAACAGCACACTAATTTATGATACAACTACAGTTTTTTAAATCATTAAGATAAATAATAGTAAGAAAAATATGTTACTAAAATATTATTTTCCCTATGTTTACACATCTTCAAGACTCCTATTGCATGTAAAGTGCCCACTCCAGGTAGAGTAAAACAAGGGGTGGGTGGATTTCAAAAACTATTAGTAAACCTTAAACTATGAGAAAATTTTGATTTAGGCTCTGAAACAAAATTTAATGTTTTTTTTAGGGTTGTGCGATTGTTCGGTATACCGAAACCGAAATTTTGCTACTTTCATTTTCGATTTCGGTAAGAATTTCATCTGTCGAAGTTCGTTTTTAGCGAAATATTTCGAGCCAAACGAAAGTTCAATAGCTTACCGAAGTTCGTTTGTTCTAGTTGAAAAATAACTCGTAATTTAATAAAAATGTAATGTCTTTATATGATTTGCATATGTTATTACTAATAACGTAATAACATATGCAAATCATATAGACATTAATTAGAAAAAAGATTTCCGTTAATATTAATTTACGTGGGGATGAAAATACGGTAAAATCATAATGATTGTGAACAAACATGGCCGATAAAGTAAACAAAATTTAAACGTGATTAGAGTAGGCCTAGGTATCAAAACAAAGTCATGCAATATTTGAAAAATTACCTGATTAATTTGCTTTCAAACAGTAGTGTAGGTACTATATTCGTAAAACGTACATTCCAAAACTGTTAGTACCTACACTATTTAGTATTTACCTTATACACATAAACAAAGAACGTTCCTACTTTTATTCGCGCACGGCCAAACAAAACACTGTCGTCGGCTTTATTTTAATTTTACATACTCTGTCCGGCGTATAAAATCCTCATAATATATAGCCTATTAGACAAAAAGGTCAACGAGTCACTGCGTGTAATGACCACTCGGCAGCAAACATTTGTTATATTTTGTTTTGACGATGTCCCTTGCCTGGTCTACAGCTTCTTGAGCTAGCCATGTGTGACGGTGGTGCAAGATGGCGGCCGTTCCGCAGTAGTCACATGTTTTTTCGTCAGTACCATGCACGTGATAAATATATTATCATAGACTGCGACATTATGTACGACTGTAAAGGAAACAGTCTGTTTGTTTTGTTTTATTTAAACAAATATTTTTGTTTTATTGGTATCATTTTTCATTTACTAATGCAACTTCATAAAAATAAATATATCATCTGCTTAGCAGATTTTATTAAACTATGTAAAACTCAAGCACTGGTTCGGATTAGGGCAAAAAATTAAGAACTTTTTAATTTTCATAATGTTTGTTTATGAATTTGAGTAGTCGAAACTTGAAGGTATGATGTGCCAAGACACAACAGATGATAGGTTAATTAGAAAAGCCTAATTTTAAATCTGAAACAAGTTCATGTAGCTTCTGTGCATCACAACCTTAAACTGGAGTAACACAAGCATTTTATTGGTTCGTCATCTGTAGAAAATTTCAAATTACATTTGAGGTTATATTGTATCCTGCTAGCATGTCATCAAACATAAGTTTATGAACTTTTCATTTTTAGATACATCAAAAGGCACCAAAATGATTTATGTAATAGAATTTATTACTGGAGAGCAAATTTTTGGGCACTTTTTTTCTTTGTTAATTAAAAAATTTCACTTAACTTTCATTAAGAATAGATTTATCTCATAGAAAAATTCATTTTCGTTTCACTTTCGCGAAACTTGATGAATTTTCTTTCACTTTCATTTCGTGTGGATGAAGTCACTTTCGCATAGCCCTAATTTTTTTCTTAGTTGCTTATTTTTAATGTTTAGTATGTCTAAAAACTGGGGAACATCTAATCTATTCTTTGGTACTTTGACTCCACAAATTGTACCTGGATCGAACCTGGTGATTCGCAGGCTATAACGAGGTAATATTAAAAATGGTAGGTCATATGAACAATATTTGGATGTAAAATAAATTTACATAAAACCATTGATTCTTGCCATAATACAGTAAAACCTCCATTAACGAATATTCTATTTAACGAAAAAACCCATGCAACGAAATAAAATTTTGGTCCCGCTGAACCTCCATAAGATCAATGCTGTTTTAACCTCTAAATATCGAATTTTATTTGTTCCGAAATAGTGAAATTCCCTATACAACGAACTGCCACTTTTGAAAAACGCGCAAAAATAAACATCTCCTACAAGACATCCACTAATTTTATTCCATTCACTGCTTAAAAATACGTGCGTATAACCTTAAAATAATATGCACCATCGCGGAAGACTATAAATAAACAAAGCATCATGGATAACACACGTCGTGTATACATGCCACACTTTGTTAAAAATAGTGGGTACATTTAGCGCTAGTGGTGGAAACCTCCCATACCATCGCTCTGGCAAGACAAACCACTAGTATATTTTGCGTTTCTATGGTTAAATATGCGCACACGCAAATATTTTTATCTATGGTGTAGTACAATTTCCATTTTTTTTTTCAGTTTTCACTGTTGTTTATTTATTTCCACACGTAGTTACGGAAATAAACACGGTACTACTGTAAAATGAATTCTAATCCTAAAAAGCGGCGACAGATTGACAATGAAATAAAATTAGCAATTTTAAATGCAGTTGATGAAGTTGGAAAAAAAAAGTGATATAGCTAAACGTTTCGATATCACGGCGTCTACACTTTCGACCATATTATCCAAACGGGAACATATAGAAAACAACGATTCTCTGGTAGATACAAATCGAAAACGTGTGAAAATATGTAAAAATGATGATTTGGACAAGATAGTGATTTATTTCGACCTTATTTAACATGTACTTCTATGTACTTTTTCATGTTTAATTCCTCATATCGTATTAAACAGTTAGAAAGACAGTTCTAGCCATTTATGTAAAGCTTTATGATGACTAGAAATATATCGTTCGAAACCTCCATTTCACAAACCCCTTTACAACAAACACAACAAATTTTGGTCCCTTGAGATTTGTTAAATAGAGGTTTCACTGTAGTCATGTTTTCTGGCCATTAGGTACATGTTTATGTAATTGACCTTGCATTAATATACTAAAGATAATTAATTGCAAGGATATATATATATATATATATATATATATATATATATATATATATATATATATATATATATATATATATATATATATATATATATATAAATGACAATCTACAAGTATGGTAAACTAGGTCACTATGAATTTGAGGCTACATAATCAGCTGATAAACTCGTTATTTAAAGGATATCAAGGCATAAAGATACTACTCTGCAAAGTACGGGAGGTTAAAGGGTCTTGCAATGTAACACATTCTGCTTGAATTTCCATTATTTTCATTCAGAAAGAAAGTAAAATTTGGAATTGTGAACTTCCTGATTTTGTTTTTTTTTTTTCCATAAAGTTCCAAATTCCACTTTTTTTTTTTTTTTTTTTTTTATTCCTGACCGACTGATCACCGCCACGCACCCCTGTCCTTCCTCGATGACGATCTTCACCTTGAAGTCGACCGAGTTGAGGCACAGGGGCTTCCACTTGAGCACGCTAACGCACCGGCCGGCCGTGTAGGGCTGTCAACACGAGCACCACGCTCAGTCACCAAGGGCACCATCGTGATACTCGCACACGGGCGACCAAAGACACTGCAGGGAAACCTCTCTTAAGACGTTCTTCAAGAGACTGTCTTACAAAAAAACTTCTTAGGTGGGAAAAACAAATTCCCCCCCCCCCCTCCTTTTTTCATGGTTGATGGTAACTGTTTTCTTATAGCTAGGGCTAAAACCTATATCATAACAAAAAGTTTAAAATCTTTTTGAAAAAATTAATTAATTCATGTTAGGTTTGAGAACTTACGTATCAAACGTATAGCATAATTGTGTGTTTAACACCCCACATGAAATAAGATATGTTGTATGAACTTAAAATAAATTGACGAGAAAATCAGTGACACTTTAGACAGAACAAACATTGCATACCAATACCTATTGCGTTCAGAATTTGCAAGGTTGTAACAGGGTTTGCAGATTTCAGGTTTTACGTTGCGAGATAAAATAAAATTTTCAGTGTGAGATGAGATGGATGCCACATCATCTCAGTCTTCACAGTTTTCGGGAGAGTCAGTAATTTGGAAATTATACAACAAGCATGCCAGTTGTGATTAATTGAATTATTTTTGGATATTAAATTTTCATGATTACATAAATAACGTAACTCGATTTGAAAAACCTCTGCTCGCAGATGCCTAGTCAAAAGTGTCACACATGACACGTTCAAGAGGCAGAGCGTGTAGTTTTTCAAATCAGCTGTTCCTAATGGTAAGGTAAAGATTTTTGATTGTAATGAAACCACCTAGCCTACTTTTAGTTTCCCTAGTTTTGGTAAAAAATCATAGCGTTAGTCAGGTAAATATTGTAATAATTATAATTTTTTTTTGACGTGATAACGTCTTATAAATTGATGAACACCGGCTGCACGTACGAAAAATTGTCACGTTCCGTCTGAGGAGCCGAGAATGCAAGAACTGGCCAACCACCGTGCGAGGAAAATCTTCTATAATATCAAACAGGTTAAGGCGGGCTTTTTAACTAATTGTTCGTGTATATATATAAATTAAATTTGCAAAAAAAACTGTAAAAATATTTGAAAATTAAAAAAGTACGCAATTTTTCCATCAATGTTTTCTTGTGATGTTATCACGTAGATTTATCATCCGTAAACCGACCCACATTTTCGAGGACGCAACTCACGTCCTTGGACGGCTGGAAGATGAGGCCGTCCGGCTCGTGCGACAGCATCTGGCAGAACTTGTCGTCCAGCAGCCGGTGGGCCTGGGTCACGTCCCAGAACTGCTTGATGCGCACGCTGAACGGCTCCTTGACGCGGTCGATCCGGCCCTCCTTCATGGCCGCGTGCCTCGGCGCCACGATCTCCTTCTGCGGATCGATCACACACACACACACACCGGCGATGGGCACGATCCTACGATTTGTGTGGACCTCGGGACCACGATATGGCCACATTGCACTACCCAAGATCCTACGATTTGTGTGGACCTCGGGACCGTGATATGGCCACATTGCACTACCCAAGATCCTACGATTTGTGTGGACCTCGGGACCGTGATATGGCCACATTGCACTACCCAAGATCCTACGATTTGTGTGGACCTCGGGACCGTGATATGGCCACATTGCACTACCCAAGATCCTACGATTTGTGTGGACCTCGGGACCGTGATATGGCCACATTGCACTACCCAAGATCCTACGATTTGTGTGGACCTCGGGACCGTGATATGGCCACATTGCACTACCCAAGATCCTACGATTTGTGTGGACCTCGGGACCGTGATATGGCCACATTGCACTACCCAAGATCCTACGATTTGTGTGGACCTCGGGACCGTGATATGGCCACATGGCACCAACAAGGTTTAACATTTACCAAACTATCACAATTTTCATATTATTTCTATATCAAATTCACAGAGCCTTAGAAATGATTTTTTTTTTCCAATTAATAAACACACATAACATAACTAACGATAAAACCAGAATATGCTTCAAAGGTATTTATCTGCACACAAATTTGTTGGTTTGTACTACTTTCCGAGAATTTATGACAGAATACTAAAGCAAAGATTTAGAAACTACCTACAAAAAAATATATAGTTATTTTGGAAAAATATGTATGATTTCTAAGCTTTTTTACTTCACTAACCTACAATGAACCAAAGCTGTGGCGTCAGTATTATTTTAGTTGAAACTTTTCTTTACATTATTCTGAGATATTTGCATTAACCCGCGATCAGGCGCACTATGATCAAATTGCTCACGGTCAGCAAATAATCGTACATCATTTCATGAAATCTTCACATTTGACTTCGGGTCTCTTGGTACCTTCAAGTCGGCATTTTGTGATTCGCCTTGTGCCATTCATAGCCCCTAATACACATAGGAATCGAAAGTGTCAACATTCAAAGTCAGCTACCTTCACTCTGTGAGCAGTTTGCTCTATGCGCGCCCGATAGCGTATGTTGACCGCGTATTGGGTGTGAACGTCTATAAAATGCGCATCCGACTATTCTCGAGTGTTATTATAGTCTGTGCATGTCGCTCGTGTATCCCCGATACTTTTCGCGCGGTTTGTTTTGATGTTTGGGTGTTAAGTGATGAAGACTAAGGCACTAGTAATGTGACACAATGAGATCTATAGGGACAGACTAAAAATTAGCTCTTGCGAGTTATTTACCTATTATTATGTTGATTTAAGTTATATTTATAAAGGTTTTACTAGGGCCTCTATAGCTATTCAGCATGGCTGTATTTTAGTTAGATTTTTTTTCAATATTACGATACTTCAAATGTGGATTTTACCTAACAATATTTTTTATGTTAGATTACTATAGATGAAAGTCACGAAGGATGTTTGCAAGAAATAATAATTATAAATAGTAGCGAAGTTGAATTTTATGTGAACTTCTTTAATTGTTTCTTTAAAAAATATAGTGATGATTTAATACTACAATACAAGATACGCATTGCAGTGCATTCATAAAAGTGCAAATTATAGAGGTGTAAATATTTTTTTCAGCATTAAACACTAATAAGTTTTTCATTTGAATCATAATTTGAAACTTCTAGTTTATAAATTATGTTATTTAACTAAAATCTCGCATTTTGACAGAATAATCATAACTGTTGCTGCCGTGAGCAAAATGCTCAATGCGCGCCCTATCGCGGAACTTTTTATAGTGCGCCCGATCGTGGGTTAAAAAACCATCTTATATATATATATATATATTTATTTTATTTATTTATTTATTTGAGTGATGTCACTGAGGAAGTTCCATTACATTTTCAAAATACTGAATAATTTTCCTGGTTTTCCTGGCTCTCCCTATCTTTCTAGAAAGTTAACAGTGTTAACACCCTGGCTCAAAATACAAGAACTTAGTTTTTTATTTCTTTAGTATTTGCCTATTACCCCATGTGAATATCATAAAGGGGGAAACTAAATATTTTCTTTTTTACTATAGTTTATTTATATTTTTAAAAGATATACACGTGCAATTGCAATATATATTTCATTTTAATGGTTAACTTATATATGATAAAAAACAGATATCTAAACAAAATTCTTTTAATCTTAAACTGATTTTTATTGTTGCAGTAGTAGGAAACTATATTTTGTCACTTGTTTTAAAATTACCAAAAATATTTTCACATTGCAAATAATTACATCAACTGAAATTTAGCTGTTTTACTGTTCACTATATATGGGTATGTCACTGAACTCCTCCTAGACGGCTGGACCGATTTTGATGAAATATTTTGTGTGAGTTCACGGGGATTCGAGGATGGTTTAGATTCACAATTTGGTCCACTGGAAAATGTTTATTTAATTAATTTTTTATTTATAAATTGTTGTTGATCTTTGAATGGTTTAGGTTTACAGTATATACATGTGTGTGTTGTGTATTTATTTATGTGTTGTTAATCTTTGGATGGATTCTATGGATTGTTGTTATTACATTAAAATTAAAATAGAATTGCTTATTGAGAATATATTATTATTTATTGAAATAATATTTTAAAGTGTAATTAAAAATATATATTGTGCAAATTTGTGAGGTGCAGTATTGAAGTGAGTAATTAACATTATTTTTTCGTAATTTTAATGATGCATACACGTACATTCAATACCAATCAACTTAACCTACAATTTTAAATTGTCAGTTCTCATTTTATTCTATGCAACTTATGACATATTGAACGCCTCTTTAAAAATAAAAATATAAGTTTGTAAAATAAATTATAACATTTATAAAATAAAAATTGCATATAGTAATTAAAGTTTAAAGTATATTTAAAATTTAAGTTTTATATTTTTTAATTTATAGTTTATTTAGAAAAATATATAATTTTAGGACAACGTCTGTCGGGTCCACTTTAAAGTGTCGATTCAAGAATGGTTTAGATTCACAATTCAATCCGATAAATAATATTTTTAATTAATTAAATTTAATTTAGTTGTTTTACGTTGGATGTTTTTACATTGGATCCGGTAGAAAGCGCTGTTATCGCGTTATCGAATATTCAGAAATATTTTATTTTTATTTCAGTTCGACCCGGCAGAGGGTGCTGTGATCAGATTCAGGGAAATTTCCTGTAAATATTTTCAAATTTAAAACGTTTGAACAGAAAGTGTGTTAGAAAGATAGAGAGAGTTATAGAGATATACATAGAGAGATAGAGAATTAGAGAGATAAAGAGAGATGCTTAGTATATGTTTAAAAAATTGATCGAGGCATTGCAACGCATGCCGGGCATTATCTAGTGTGTGTGTGTATCTCTGTGTGTGTGTGCGTGCGTGTGTGTGTGTATGTATATGTATATATATATATATATATATATATGTATGTATATATATATGTATGTATGTATGTATGTTTACACTGCACAACAAACCCATTTTGTAAATATTTATGCAGGATAGTGTGAAACAGCAGCCATAAATTTTGAAGGCAATTGATACAGTCAAACCTCTATCTATCGAACTCGCATGTATCGATTGTCCGTGTTTATCGTATACTTTCTACGGTCCCGGCAAAATTGCCATACAACTAAGGTTAAAAAAGTCCGCTTGTACCGATGTTCGAATTATCTTTTTGTCCGCATTGATCGTTCAAAATATGTGGTCCCGTCACTATAAATTATAATAGATGATCGTTTAACCATAAAGATTTTGCAGAAATAACCATTTCTTAGAAAGAAACCGTCATAAAAACAGTAATGATAGTATACAGTAGTAACTATCACCTTAAATCTGCAGCCAAGTAATTGAGCACGTAAATATGAAGAAAAGACAAATGAACAACAACGTACGAAGAAATATGGATGATGTACCATAACTACAGTACAAACCCAATTGTTATCCTAAGATAATTACCATAAAAAGAACTAAAGATTCTTTGTCGATACCATAATTACTACAGAAGCACGAAAGCTACCACATTTGCACTGTAGTTACCGTAACAACCGAGATGTCTATTTACCGTGACGGTGATGTATTTATTTATGACATATTAAAATTAAAGAACATTATTGAAAAAAAGGATGTTAAATTTTTATATGTACGTTTGGCACATGTTGCGAAGAAATAATGCGATCTGAAATAATGCAGTACTACTACGAAAACTGAAAAGGGTACTCGTGGATTTTTAGGTTATGGCAGTCTCTCTCGTTTTTCAGTAATATCGGCCGAAAATTAACAAGCGTATCGGAAGTCGGCAGAAATGCCGATTCAATTAAATATTGGCAAAATCGGCTTCTTCAGGACAGCTCTACATTTGATGACATGAGTAAACATATTTCAGACTTCAGGATATTGAAAACGACTTTAATTTCCATGTAGATTTATTGTGCTTATGTTTTTTTTTTGCAAGTGTAAATTGAATTAAGTAAAATACTTCCATTTTTATTTATTTTTCAACTGATTTAACTTTAATGACAAGTAACTGACATATTTCTGACACTAATTTTGAGGTTAAATATTATTTTTTAAAAATTCTTAAGAGTGAAGTCCACATCTATTGAATGTCCGCATCTACTGAATTTTTTTGTTGGTCCCCTGAAAAACGATAGATAGAGGTTTGACTGTAATTCATTCAGTATTTTAAATTTAATTCAATGCAAAAAAAATATTATTTATTTTATTTTTAGAATCTTTTAATAAAAGGTTTTTACAATTTTTCTTGTATCTTAGAGCCATTTTTTGTATATAATGAGTAAATTTTAATATAACAAAGAAATTATACTTTTTGCTGGTACACGTAAATTTTTTAATTGGAATCTAAAACATTTTCCAGAGATGATTTTTATATGATTTAAGTGCTCCATCTCCAACTATTTGTATTAAATGTGGTACTATAACTTGAATTTAAGCATTAAAAAAAAATTCAAATTTTCAAGCGGCAGCCGCAAACGAAAGGTTCGTGACTTGCATGACCATTCAGTTCAGTTATTTTTTTAATGACTCACAATCTACAGACACCCTGTGTACGAAATATCAAACATTCGCGCAGGTCTAGTGTCAGTACACCGAATTAAAAATTTTTTTTAAAAAATCATCTTTTTCTATTTGCTAGAAATATATCCTAGTTTCTTTCATGTGAACAGCGGAGCTGTGTAACTTACGTCTATGCAGGATAACCTCACAGGGTAGAACGGTAATTTCCCAACATCTTGATTCTCGAACTTGATTATGTCGTACGCCAGGTACCTTGGGATGTTCTGGCCACCAACTTTGTCAATAACCATCTCCTGAAAATGAAGATATTTTAACCCACATTAGCATTTTGCAGCAACAACAACAACAATAATAATAAAAGACGCCTATATCACAAAGGTACAATTCCTAACTAACCAGTTAATTGTTCCAGGTTTGTTAAACTATACAGTTACAAGTGTTTCATAGAATGACTTATGTAAACTTGTAATGTTGAGGAATTTTCACAACTTTGCAAGTTATTTACTTAAATTGACACAGCCCTAATACTAACATTTACCAACTACGTACGCAATATGTTTTGACAGCATTTTTCGTCTTGAATCACAACATGAAATCCTCTTGTAATCTCAATAGCTGACAAAAAAAAACAGTATATTCGTGGGGTCCACGCGTCTTACTTATTATTAGGTATAGATAGAGATAAATTATTAGTAGTTTTTTTATTGAACGAGTAGGTAATAGTTGAGAATAGTAAAGATGCGGATATGATTACAAATGAAAAAAAAAAATTAATTGCATATACCTACTTTAAATATAATAAATGTGGTAGCTTCAATTGTTAGCCATTACGAAAACTGAGGAGTAGACAAACATGAACAGAGTTACGAGAATTCCATAGCATCACTGCTACATGATTTTCTAAACCCCCCCCCCCCCCCATGCTATCATCCAATTCGACCGCTAGTGCATGCGTTGTGAGTGGCGTCACCGCTGACGCACTCTCCTCCTCTACTGGTTCCCCCACCACGCACCTGACTATTCGTGCGATCGGAATTTTCATAACTCTCGAAAAATTGTAATCCCTGAGCAAAGAAGTTTCACTTCAAAAATAAAATAGTCAGGAGTTATTTCTGTGTCTGTGGTTTAAAGAAGTGATGAATGGCACAATTATTTTTATTTATTTATTTAAAATTGTTACACGCCCACCAACAGTCTTGAGACTTTATAGAGGTGGGCATGACACGAAACAAGTAAAAACAAACACTATCACAACAAATAGAGGCAGCACAGGATGAACGCAAAACATGAAAACAGAAATTACATAAATACCAAAAGCACAAGACAACATGACACATTACTTAGCGAAATGTTAATTACATGATTATTAAACACCTCAGTGAATACATTTACTATACACAAAATATACAGAAAAATGGATAGTACAAAATATAACATGTGACTAGAGCGACAAGTTAAAGAGGATAAATTTTTAAGTTTAGACAATTGATTATTATCGTGATTCCCAATTAATCGGTATATGACGTCATTAAAGTTACGTAGAGTACAATATGTTCGGTATGAACGAGAATTAAATTGTGGTATTTTTAACCCCTACAGCGTATTAACCGCACCCGGATCACTCACATTCGGGTGGCAAGCCTGCGTCACTCACCCCGTCTAGCAGAGTGTTGGTGAGATGCCTGTTGAAGTCCTTGCGGTGCGGGAACCTCAGCCCCGTCACTTCGAAGACGGAGTTGTCCCTGTCGATGAAATATATTTCGCGGTCTCCCAGAATCAGCATCATGTACCTACGAAAACAAACACACACACTCTTTTGTGCCACAGTGGAACGTTACGTGCACTTACAAGGGTTTCCACGCTATTCCTCTAAAAAAAAAAAAAAAATGCCCGGAGTTTTCCCGTGTCACAACCGAACATCATTTCCTCGTTTCAGCAATCAACCTTTGCAACACAACTTGAATTACATAAACTATAAATATAAACACATTTAAACCCCACATAACATGTCAAACTGACCATAAAACATTTTACTACACAATACACTGTTGACACTGTTATTTCCATCAATTTCACGTAACCAACAAAGCCAGTTTAAAATATTAAATAACTATTTTTTTATAAACACATTACTGATTGACATTACGTTTGCATAAAATTAATGAATCAATTCGTACACTTTTGATTCATTAATTGTTTCTCTTAAATCTAATTAATGATTTAAAAAAATGTGTTTTCAACTGAACATGAATTTGTGATTACAATGTAGGCTGGTGTTAAAAATTACTAATCCAGTTTGTAGGCCTGTGCTAATAATACTTTTTTTTCTTTTTTTTTTCTTTTTGATGTGAAGCTAACAGCAAATCAAATGTTTAAAATGTTGCGAAGTTTTATTGAATTGCTTAAACTGTATTACACTGATTCTATAAAATACAGGATTGAAGTAAAAAAATTATGTTTAACACTTGTAATGTTTGAACTGATTAAGTACCGTATTGGTCCGAATATAAGGCGACCATTTTTACATAAACGAGAGATGCAAAAATTGGAAGTCGCCTTATTTTCGCACCCAAGACATCAGAACCGCAAACATTAGTTCCAAGCTGAAAGCTACAGTAGAAACATTGTTTAACAAAACGTTCACGATTTTTTATATTAACTAAAACTTTGTTACCTCACACGGGGAAAAACAATAAATCCACCTAATATTGCAGTAATTTACAATTGTTTGAAGTTGAAAATTAAAATATTTGTTCTTGAGTAAAAACGTGAATGTTGAAGCATCTCAAAATGGCAACCTTTTATTTCACAATTCATATTTGTACTTTGTGTACAATCGCGTGTTAACATTTACGGTAATTTATCTTCAGATTTTTAACTGAAATATTTGTACTAAAATATCACAGTTATTTTCAGAACGATTGTTTACGTTTACAAACATTTCGGATGTAATGTATGGAAATTCACGGCTGCCAACTGTCTTTCCACAATATTTCTTTGCTGTAAAACGAACATTGCCGAACACGCTCGAAGACGCCATATTAACAGGAATTTGGTACGTTGCTTCAAAAGCTATTTTAATAATCCACTCTTTATTTATGTAAAAACCTTTCATAATTATAATAGATTATTCTTTCAAATTCATAGAACAGACTCTCTCTGTCAGAGAGTAATATGGACAAATATACGCGGTCACGTAACCGAAGTTATTCATGGCCGTATGCTTCATCATGTCAGCTAGCCACTTGTTTTGTTCCGGCAAGATGCATTCTTTGTTTGCTTTTTTTACGTTAAACACACTACTAAATAGTAATACACCTTGTTCTGTGGTAATACGTAGCTTAAGTCAAACGGAAAGTTAAATGCTGTATTTTAAGAGTGATTAATAGCCATTGTAAAAATTTTAAATTCGTAGATACAGTAAACTGTGAAAAATGAACAATCACACATCGGTGGAACGGCGGGGAACGAGCTCTAGACAAATAAACAGCTCTGAAGATGACAATTATGCAGCTTCATTAGAGTAAACACGAAAAAATTTCTAGTGTAATATTTAAAAGTGTAAATATTTTCTAATTGTTTTCTTTTGACTTTTAGGGTAGGCCATTCAAACTTATTTTAAATAAGTAAAGTGATAAATATAAATTAATTGTTATACATAAATGCAAAAACGATTTATCAACACAAAATGTATGTCTAATGAATTTTCACATTAATTTCTACCAAAAATTATTTTTACATTTGTTTGGCCTCCTGAAACTGCAGGTCGCCTTATATTCGGGGTCGCCTTATATTCGGGCCAATACGGTAATTAAACAATTAGGCTATATGTATAACATCATTCAATAAATATTGTACAATTACTGTGCATAATATTAATACCGAGCATGCATAAAAGCAAATGGAGCACCTTATTTTGAATTCTTAAGTGACCAGCTGTAACATTGCAGAACCCTGCCCTCCTAATTAAATAATACTATTTTTATGCATGTAAATATTTCTTAAAAAAGTCTTTCTAATGATATTTTACCGTTTGTTATATATTTTAGGGTTGATATTTTTCACTTGCTATGTTTTTAAGAAGGTATTTATTATTTTATTAGACATTTTTAATCATTACTATTTTTTATGTAATTATTCACAAATGAGCCGCTGTACTAGATTTTTGCCTGTTTAGGCCTACTTTTTCAGGTTATTTCTAAATGATTGTAATTTGTATTATAATTGCTGTTTATAATGTTCATTAATGTGTGGAATGAGTCTAAAACAAGGGACTGTGTCTGGTGTGATGTGTAGAAAGAGAGGCATGAGAGACCTGTAAGTGTAAGTGAGAAAGAAACAGTGCTTCCCCGCCAACCGAGATAAAAACGGTAATTCCCCCACTGCGTGGGAACTGAGTGATAACTGCTCTCTCACGGTGTGGGAGAGAGAACGAGAATGGGAGTCCCCGATTTCGATGTGAAATTGAAAAGAGATAGATCAGGGGAAGCCCAGAGTTCTGTATGTACAAGTTTTTTTCATGTATTGTAACTTGTTCTGTGATTGGTTTGTATCTGTAAGCGTGAAAGAAGCGTGCGTGTGATTGGTCAGTGAGGTCATGTGACGTCTACTCCCTGCGTGGAGGAGAGTGTGGCAGGACTTCACCAGTTGTCCGTCGATTGCTGCACCAGTAGGTCGCGTTCTGTGGCTTCTCGCAGATGATGTAGAAGTATTTAGAAGAGATAATTTCACGTTGGTGGTCGGAGCCAGGCCTATTCTTAAACTAACCTAATTATTTGTTATATTTCGTTCGGACATAATTAGAAATTGCGGCCACCTTCGTAGGCTTTTGGCTCGGGGCGAAATTCGTTTTCGCTGGGTGCGGCCCTGTTCAAGGTCGCACCATCTTCGTGTACTTGCAGTAAAACATTACTGAAGGACTTAATCTACGCTATTTTTTTTGTTAATTCTCATCACGCGAACTGCGGGCATTTTACGACGGGCAGATGTATGTGGAATGAGTGAATAACCTCTTTTGAAAGTGTTTGGATTCGTCTGTGCATTCTATTTGAAAAAAAATAAAAACAACAAAATTGCAATCGGCGTTGAACATCTGTTTATTTTTGTATATAACGAACCGTTATACAGCATAGACAATAACACAAAAAAAAAGTAAACATTTTCGTGAGAAAATCATTGGCTTCCGATGTTTTAAAGCTTTACAACAAATGCGTAGCTTCGCATACCTCACAAAGCTTTATATCAAACCCAAAACTTCAAATAAAGCAAGCAGCCAATTTCCTGCCGAAGTAAAATTGAACATTACACATAATTTTTTTTCTTTTGGGACTCGACATGTAGCCACCATGTCTTTATTTTACCAGAGATGTGGATATTTTTTTTTGTTGAATACTTTTTGACGTGACAATGTCTAATAAATCGATGAACGCCGGCTGCATGCACAAAAAAGTGTCCAGTTACGCATTGTCCCGTTACACTCATTTGATACTGCTCTTTGCTAACCTGAACCTCCTAGCATTGCGACCGAGTCCGTGGCGTAATTATGTTTTCATGCATTTCAATGTAACATTTTCATTGCTCTTTGCTAACCCGTTCCTCCTAGCATTGCTGCAGAGTCCGTGGCGCAAATATCTCTCTTCCACTCGATTGGAACAACCATCGATTTGACTTTTTCGAGGCACATTAAACTTGAAACACTCCCATTCGTTTCTTACTTTTCCTATCATCGTCCTATCATTAACAAAATAACACAGATTGGAAGAAGTTAAATAGCAAACATGTATAAAAGTTATAGTTAAAGTAATCTGTTCGTTAAAGTAATAAACATATTTGAATTAATGAGTGCAAATGAAAGTAAATTTATCAATTAAATTGTGGATTTCATTTCACTCCTTCTTTGTATCTATACAAAATAGTGATGATTCAATTTTTTATTCATAAAAGTATGCAATCATTTCATCGATGTTTTGTCATGACATTGTCATGTTATACTTTCGTTCGTAAACTGACTTTACAGACAGCCAATTTTTTTGCGGAACGAAACGCTGACGTGGCGATGTAGGGAAACGTGGTTACCTGGTGCCGTCTGCTTTCCACGACACCCTGTATGGCTTCTCCTGGAGGAGACTGATGTTCGTGGTGTCCATGGACACCGGCTGGCAGCCGGGGAACCCGGAACTGCAGGGGAAGAAATAAACTAGTATTAAAATCGTCAGTCAGCTTTCTGTTGCAGGGCTGTGAAATGATAGACAACATGGTTCAGTGTAATATGTATTTACTGGGCACCATGTCTCTGCGTGCGACAGTCACACGCAGAGCCTACAAGCACACTGTCCCGTCATGAGCTCTGCCGCTCCCGCTTCACGGCACCCCTCTGTCTGCTACCCTTACAAACCGGTTTCGATCCTCACCATTGCCATGACCCTCTCCTGCCAGTACAGTCTGTCCGTCACCGTTATTGATACACGACATCAAACACTTTTAAAGTATAGACAGTGGTACAGTAGAACATCGTTCACACACCTAAATCTCAATTCAAATCGTAAAAAAAACATAATCTTTTAATGTTTTGAAAATTCAAGGAATGTCAATTCTGGACGAAAAAAAATAATTGTGTACAAAAAGTGCACGGATCATAAAAATGAAATTAATTGTTTTATTGTACAGCTCTTACTGAATCACTCTGAAACCACAAATGCTCACTAATTTATTTTTATTGCTCTGAATGGATATTTTTTTGGCTAATATATTAAAAATTATTTTATCATAAAATGTTGAATATTAATTTTAACGCTATTTTGGTGAAGTAAAAAAAAAATATATTAAAATAAAACCAATACCACAGAAACCCTCTGTTTTAAAAACAAAACTGGACTAAAAAAAAAAACACTAAAATCATGTGTCTATAACATAATTTTTTACTTGCACTCACATCTACACTATGCTCTATGCATTAATATCCCAATTCATGCAAAAGCATTTCCCCCTGTTAACGTTGTAACAGCACTGCATTTAATAGCAAACCATCAGAAAAACGTTTAAATGCAACATTAAAACTTGAAAGTGAATACTGTGAAGTTTATTTATTATACGTTGTTACATGTGGTCACGGCAGCTATGCTTGCCATTGTAAAAAAAAAAAAATCCTTCAGCTACAATATTTTTTTGTATCACATGCCACGATGTAAACCATACGGACATAAAACCAAAACTTTGGTGACGCAAGCACAAATATTATGTTGAAACCAAGATGGTGTCTTTGAGTTTTATACATCTCCCATTTAAACTTTTTTGTATTATGCATAAAAACGGTTGTAAATTTAGTTCCTACATACGTAAACAGTGGACTACTGGGCCCTTATTGAAATACGTTTAGAATCCTAAGAACCAATTTTTGTCTCCATGCATGTTCGGTGATGCTCATTCACAAAAGAAAACTTTTGGAAAGGCACTTGACATCACTGAATTTCCAAAAATTGCAATGAAAAAGTTTGTAAATTTTGTTTGAAAGTGGTTGTGTTCTATAAAAAAATTGTGCGGAAAATCTGAAATTAATTGCAAAAAATGTACACTGTGATGCCTTGACTGAAAAGATTTCATGTTCAACTTTGTACACAAATGTGAAGAACCACAAATCTGTATGGATTTGTAGTTTTTACCATGTGAGCTAATGAAGTACTCGTTAGTGTACAAAAACAAGCAACTCCGACATTTTAATTAGTGAGGTGTATTATTGTTTCCATCACATTGAGTAAAAATTTTTTTACATCTCCTTTTGTTGCAAGAGGCATAACAACACATTCCGTGTGTTAGCATATTTAGAAATCATGTGAACAAAGCTGCTGTTTATTAGCTAGCAATTTTACAGAAAGTAAAAATTATAAGGTAGTATCTCTGAACGTCATGTGGAATCCCATGTCCCATTAAAAAAAAAAAAAAAACTGGTCGCTCCGCCACATACAAGTGCCAAAAAAAAAAAACTGTGACCAAATACTTTAACTTTCAATGATGATTGTCACCCATTGTGCTCTACGCTAACTAGCGGTTCAAGCGCTCCCGTACTACAGCAACTGATCAAATATGCCTTTCTACCACTCAGACGAAATCCTGCCAGGTACTCAAACACAGTCACTACACTTCTGCGAATAGTACTTTTTCATTCCAATTAAATTTCAAAGCGAATATTACAAAATTTATGAATGCAGAATATTTTACAAAACAAAGTACAAAATACAGTAAAAAAAAATTTTTCACACATCACACAAAATTCCTAGAGAAAATTGATCTAAACTACAGTAAAATAAAAAAGAGAGGAATATTATATGGAACCATAAAAAAATGTTTAAAACCTGGCAATTCATTTTCTTATTAAACTAGAAAATTTCGGTAAGTTCGGAAAATGTTTTGTTTATATATCTGGTTATTTACACAAAATCAAGTATTATCAATAATTTTAAATCAAAATCATTGATTTGTCCATTATAAAAACAATGTGTAGATAATTTTACTGAAAAAAATCCCAATTTCTCAATTATCTTAAACTCGTAACAGTTACTATTTTTTCTGAATATTTATTTTACGCTCGAGTTCTAAATGATGTAACGAATATTAAATATATTTTTTTTAATACGCGCGTACCCCTCACGGACACACACACAAGACCAGCAGACTGTCCTGAGAAATGAACCTGGCCACAGTGGACCAGGAACCGAGGGTCTAAACCAAACGTTTGGGTTAGGGATGGGGCGACCGAATCCAATATCCGCCGAATCCGCCGAATCCTAGGGATTCGAAGGTTCGGCGGGTCTGATATAGGATTCGTCAAAGGATTCGGTTTTTACTATTTACGGGAAAAAAATACAGTAAAACTCGCTTACGAGGTCCCGCATGGTAGGTTTTTCCGTATAAAGCGTTTAAATTGCCCGAGGTCTCGTCATTTACGCCATTAAATGTGTGATATAATGTCCGTTAAAATTTTTTCTGAAACTTCTTGTCTCAAATAATGGCACACGTAAATATGAAGAAAAGACAAATGAACAACAACATACGAAGAAATATGGATGATGTACCATAACTACAGTACAAACCCAATAGTTATTTTAAGATAATTACCATAAATAGAACAAGATTCTTTGTAGAATACCATAATTACTACAGAAGCATGATAGCTACCATATTTGCACTATAGTTACCGTAACAACCGAGATGTATATTTACCGTGATAGTAATGTATTATTTATTTATGACATATTAAATTAAAGAACATTGTTGAAAAAAAAAGGATGTTAAACTTTGATATGTACGGTTCGCACATGTTGCTAAGAAATAATGCGATCTGAAAGAATGCAGTACTACTACGAAAAGTGAAAATGGTACTCGTGGATTTTTAGGTTATGGCAGTCTTTTTTCATTTTTCAGTAATATCGGCCGAAAATTAACGAGCGTACTGTATCGGAAGTCGGCAGAAATGCAGATTCAACTAAATATTGGCAAAATCGGCTTCTTCAATACAGCTCTACATTTAATGACATGTTTCAGACTTCAGGATATTGAAAAAGACTTTAATTTCCATGTAGGTTTATTGTGTGTATGTTTTTTTTTTTGCAAGTGTAAATTGAATGAAGTAAAATGTTTTTATTTTTATTACTTTCAATTGATTAAACTTTAATGACCAGTTACAGATATTTATGACACTAATTTTGAGGTTAAGCAATTTTACTAAAGCATTCCAGCCAAGCAGGTTGCCAGCGAGAGACGCTTCTCTTTTGCTGGAAACACTATCTCCAATCGTAGAGCTAATTTAACTCCTGAACGTGCAGAACAAATTATTGTTCTGAATGATAGATTAAAGAACAGAATTTAATACTCTGTGACAATCTCTCTCAGAATTATTGTGCTGAAAAGTGGAAATGTTGAAACAATGTGAATGTACTTTTCAAACAACATGATTTTTGGTGCTAAGTTTGTTGAAGCTCAGTAAGGACTCCAGAAAAATTGACAAGGGTGAAATTTTTCCAAAGATATGTTACATTTACACAAACATATACTTGGTTATGTTAGTTGGATGATATTAGTTACTAATGAACCAATGGAAACAGGTAAGATTCAATGGAAAAAAATGTTATTTTTATTCTAGCAGTGCAAAATGTAAATACACTCTGTAAATAGTTACCCAAAATTAATAAGCCCACTTCATTTTAATACTTTATTCAAACATGATATTAAGTTTAAGATAAAAATAATTTCCCAAAAGTGTAACTGTACCACAAAAGCTCGAGCTAGGCTCGAAGTAAAATTCTTAGGCTCCCAGACCTCTAGCTTATTTATAGAAAAAATCCTAACCGCTAATCTGTACTAAAACTGAAATTTCTCAAGAAAAAATTGTTGTCTTTATATACACTTATAACAGAAATGTACCAAACTACATGTGATAAAGTCAAGGGACTTTTAGTGCAAGCAGAATACATCTCACTTACATTAGATATGTGGACATCATCTATTAAAAGATTCGGGTTTGGGTTCGAGATTCGGCAATTCCAGTCGAGGATTCGAGTTAGGATTCGGATTCGAGGAAATCAGGATTCGCCCCATCCCTAGTTTGGGTGTTCCAAATAAAACTCTACGATAGTAGAACTGCCTTGAAATATATATGGTAAACTAAAATAGTCATTGTAAAATGTAATCCCAAGTTTAAAAAATACATAAGAAAAAAGACATTGCAATGATTAGGAGGAGAATTTTTCAGCAGTAGAGCACGCGCTTGAATGAATTTTTTTTTTTTACAACATTTTTCATAACAATAATTTTGAATCAGTTTAGTAAGGTTAAGGTACGTTCGAAGGAAGTATTTATAGACTATCAATCGTTTCTAAGCTGGAACGAGTATATTTAAAATTTTAATTTTGTTTAATAGTATGTACTTTAAAATATTTTAGAGGCACCATGGAAGTGTAACTTGGGAGATTTACGATTCAGGCAGGGAATTCTACCTGGTCCAGCCGCAGAAGTGCTGCACCGTCTTCTGGATGTGTCCGAGCTTCGGCTGCGTCATCACAGGGGTCACCCCGGACACTCCGTCCATGAACGTGGGGTCCTTCTTCTGGAACTCCCTTTTCCGCCGCCTGCGCAAAGCAACGAGTCCTCGAGATGCTACTTGAGATGCATGGTGAATCGTAATAAAACCGAAAAAAAAAAAACTCCGAAAAGCACATCAAAACTCACGATATGGCACCGAAACCTTAAGTTAATGCATCAAGAAGTACCCAAATGACTTGGTGTAAGCTTTTGAACATACGCCATTGCTAAGCATGCTTAGCAATGGCGTACGTCCAAAAGCTTACATCAAGTCATGCACTCCCATTGCACAAATCTTTCAAAGATAATAAGCACCCAAATGCCACTACCACCATGAAATTAATCAGCATTTTTAATCAAAAATTAATTCAAATCACAAAAACCGAAAAACCTTATATTTTTATACAGGGCCGGCGCGTCCATATAGGCGAACTAGGCAACCGCCCAGGGCGCCAAGTAGCTGGGGGCGGCGCAGCACGACACATAACATGTTTAACGATTATTGAAACTAGATGAAAATGGATTTTTGTAACAGTTTGGAGTGTTTATATTGATATGAGTAATTATTTAAAGTCCACTGTGACTTGTTTATGATTTGTAATAAGTAAAAAAGTAAAAAAAAAACACAAGCCTGCTTACATTTGATTGTTGACAAAATCTTAGGCTTACATGATGTATTTTGAGGCTAGGAAAAATTTTTTTGGGGTGTCCGGCCGGGGGGGTGGGGGGGGGGGGGCTTGCCCGGATTAAGGTTTTTCGCCTAGGACACCAATTTACCTTGCCTGTTTTTATATTAAATAAATGTATTCAGCATAAGATTTTTACAAAAATGTATGTACCAAGTACATACATTTTACTAGTTCGTGATCTTAAAGGTAACTCATTATTACATTACGACAATGGTACATTCTTCAGACAAGTACTTGCCGATTTATTTTTACTGTTCCGTATGCATCAGTCCAAATTACACTGTTTTGGTGAAACAAGTATCATAAAACATTTGTGTGTCGTGTGTGTTCAATAATACGCTATCTTTACAAATAACAGTATGTATTCATAATATGTAAAATAAAAACTGTTTTGATAACATAATTGGCATAAAAATAAAAGCATACAATCTTGCCTCTACACATTTTGCTTGCCTATAAATGGTGTAACAACTTGAGCTAATGCCCTCCCCACTCTATTAAATGGTTTAAGTAACAATTTATTATGTTGTTTCATCATGTTCAGTACTATGGTAAATTTTTTTGATATCATTTAAATAACAGATTTCTATTTCTTTTAAGAAGTGCTGTTGGGCTTGTGGTCCGGGTGGCGCTGACTGATAAACATTTTTGGACTTTGTATTTAAAATTTGTTGACTGCAGTCGTCTGTGTTCAGCCCATAAGGAAGTAGTCCTTCGGCTTCGTACCGTGAGTTTGTGTGTAACCACGTGACTTAACTACGAACTATACTTAAATGTGCAGCCTTTGATACCTGTGAAAGTTTACGTGTTTGTTTTTGGGAGTCAGAGAAGAGGTTATGTGCCAAAATTTGTATACTCTACTTACGCCGTTTTTTTTTTTTTTGTGGTTGCAAGATGGCTGCCACAAGGTCAGTGAAATTTCTTAAGAGTATCGATAAAAATATGTTTATATCAATTTAAGTCTGAGAGACATTATTTTAATAACTAATCGACGACAGAACCAACATTTCTTTGGAACTAACTTGGTTTTTCAGCGCCAAAACTTATTTATGCAAGTGTTTACTAATGTCCAGTTCTGGACAAATTTTTAGCTAGACCAGGTCTGAGGTGCAACAATGGCTATGAAGCACATTGGAGTCCTGCTAATACAAAATCTGGCTGATCCGAATTAGTTTAGGGTAATGGTAATAATAATAATAATTTTTTTTTTATTTCAAAAAATTATTTTTGATGTCTTGATACCATCATCTGCATGGCTAGTAATTTCTTTCTTTTAAAAGTGTTATGGGCTGGGTTACGTAATCACTGAAAGCTTATAAAGAAGTTTTTTTAACACATCCTATAGCATCACGGCAATTATACGGTAATCCGAACAGGTCTCTGCTCCAATAAGTTCTGATTAGCAGGACTCCACTGCAATAGAAAATTAGTACAATTCATTAACACAGTGGCATATTATACATTAAAAACTATTACATCGCTTTTTTTTTATTTCAAACTTCATATGCTAACAACTAGCAATAATCCTATGTACATACTAAAATACTTTTTAAAGTAATACGTACAAGAAAATTGCCTAATGTAATAAACGAATTTTGGTCCTATAGAGTTGCATCAATGGTTGTTTTACTAAGAACCAACATTTCAATGCCGGCAGAAACGCGGCGATACGACCGAGCTCTGCGCATACAACAAAGCGAGAGTAAAACGAGGCTCGTACGCACTTGTGCGAGGGACCCCGGTCATTCTCCGCAGCCGCGCCGTTGTCTCCGTGGCCGTTGGAGTCGTCGGATTCTGGAGGAAGAGAGAGAAACAGTCACTCACAGTCACAGGCGGGGGGGGAGTCGTGACCTGCTTCGGTCGGCGGGGCATCGCCGGACCACTCACCCGTGTGCCAGGACGGGAGGTTGGGGGCGGGAAGCGCGTCGTCCACGTCGTCGTACCTTCGGAACAGCTCCTGGATGTAGTCCGCCTTGTATATCCCCGGCGGCCTGGCGGGACATTCACCCGCATAAGAGCGCATGCAACTCTGTACATGCTTTGAATATATATACCACTGTATAGAAGTCGCCAGCCCAGGTTAAAATTTCTAATACGGTTTGAGGCAGTTGGTTAATCCACCGCCGCAATCGCCACCAGCACTAGGGCATCGACTTGTGGTGGTCCCTAGCGGACAAGTGTCGAACTCTTCAAACACCCCTTACCCACCCTCCCACAAACATGCGTTGTCCTCCACCCACCCTCTACCCCACCTCTCATCCCTACAGTTTTGTGACGCACAAACTCCCGATGAACGACCTTGAATGTTGGGTTGGGGGGTCCAGGGGAATGACAGCGGGCGACAGTGCTGCGCTCTAACGTGCAAATAACAACCTAAGACGATACAGGGCAGCGCCCTGCAGCGGTGAAGTTCCCAAGCTGCTCATCATACGCTCCTGCAAAACGTAGAGTATATCCTATCCACTTGCGACTTCTATACAGTATATATATTCAAAGGTACATGTGACAGAAGTGAAACTCCTTTGGCAATTCAAACCTCGACTCGTAAGTATACCATAATGGGTAAAACGTCAAGAGAAAGAGAAAGATAGGAAGAAGACAATTTTCTAAATTAAAAAAAAATTAATACGCGTGAATTAACCAGATTATTACTCCAAAATAACAGTTTCAGGATATCAACATAACTATTTATTTATCAATCAATAATGATTAATTAACAACAAATATTACTCACTGTAAAGAAAAACTGTGCATGTTACTGTTTCTTCAAACAATCCTGCTATTTGGAACACGCCAAATACAGCACCCCATAAACATAAATACGTAGTCTTAAAATTTGAATTTGCGAATATCTTATATGAATCTACAATTACGCAAATACCAAAACATGGGAACTGAGTGGAAACGATTGAAAAGGTAAGCATTACTACCCCAAAAACATTCACTAACTTCAGCTGGAAAATGTGCAGATTTATTGACCAGCAAACTCGGAACAAAGTTACATGTATTACTCCATGAAAAATGGCTGTTGACAAAAACCCTATAATGCTATTAACATAACAATTGGTAATCCTTAAAAAAATTATATAAAAGTGTACATTAAAATATAGCAAATTAAAAGTAAGATAAATATTACAATACATATATACTTTTACCCTTATTGGCTTTAAAAGAAAGGCAGACTGCTCCAGCCTAACTTAAAAATTATTAAAAACATATTAAATAAAAAAGAACATCCCGTTCACAATTTAAACTCCTTAAAAATTATGTATACTATGATTTTCAAAGATACGTATTTAAATTTCTACAAAAATTCCCTACCTAACCATTAACTTAAGTTTTTTCATAATCAGAAATTGTGCCGGTGTGGGTAACTTCATTATTAATAACACAATAATTATCCACTCGTAACTCTTCGGTTGAGAGAACAATTTTTTTAAGAATGCTAAAGTTGTAGTCACTTGCCACGAATATGTTTCTCCAGTCCAATGGGGAAGTAACTGCAAGCAGGTCTACACTAAAGCCTTTAACCGGCAAAGCTCCAAAATTTGAGCCGCAATTGTAACTACCCCTGGCGCCGTAATATACCGTACAGTTCGTTAACAAATTCATGAATTTTGAAACTGTTCCTTCCTGTGTCTCTGATGTCCTTCAAGATGCTGAATTAAGTTGGCACAAGCATTATAAAACTGTAAATTTACAACTTATAGTTTCTCTTCCCATATTGTAGGCGGCACACAACCAGTGTGAATTTTCGTCACAGAAATCACACAACCGTGCTCCGAACAGCTGTCGACCGTTATCAAGTCTCATCCCCAATTACAGCTCTTACGTACATCTAAATGAAATTGCTAACAGCTTGTTCAGTATATACGTATTTATACACAAGAATTACTTGCTTGTTTAATAGCATAAGATATCAAGATGTGCATCATGAGCTAGTAATACATTACCAACAACCATCACCCATAAGATTTTCAGTCACAATGTATTTACAGTAATACTCTGTTTAAATGTTTTACAAGTGACTTAAAAAATGTAATCTTATTTAACACGGAAAATAAAAAAAATTCATTTTTTTCAGCCACGCTTTTCGCGAATGAACGGAAAGTACCAAAATGAAGACGATGACAATAAAATCCTTCAGCTTTGGAAAACGATGACGTGTCTGGAAGTGAGGCCATGAAAAAATATCTTGCCTCCGCGACCACCTCGAGCGCTCTAGAGCCGGACCCACCTCACTTTGGCGAACTGGGTGATCGCGGCCTCCACACTGAAGTCCATCTTCTCCACCAGGTAGCACGCGATGAGGAAGCCCGTGCGGTTGAAGCCGTGTGTGCAGTGGACGCCTGGGCACAGGGTTTCCTTTCATTTCATTTAGTAATAATACCATAATATTAATTAATAGTTTTACAAGTAACGGGTCTATCATTAATCACATTCATCACTACATTAATATAAAGATTTAAGTTAAAAAAATATATATATAATTTGAAGTTATAAATAAAAATCTTTAAGCCTCAGTAAAATTTATCACATCATTAAATTTGTGATTTAACATCACATAACAACCATAATTCCGGCATTATTTTCACTCACAAATAAATTTACAATTTATCGCCTGTATTCAGCCACTTTACTAATGCTTCGTGCAATCAAAAATTAAGGTCTTTCTACAGACCCGTTTACTTCATTGCCTTCACCACAATCGGGAGGTAAAAAACCATTTGTAATATCACAAAACCTGTCACGGAAAAAACAATGTTAAATAGTTAATGCACAAAAAAATAAATTTCCTTGGTTGGATCAATTCTAACAGATTACACCCCTATTATCCACAAGTATCCCTAACCCAAGCATTGTATCTATGTATCTGAAATTAGAAGCCCTAACATTTAGTTTGATGACACATTTTCTTTATGAATTAAACTAAAGACAGTAAAACACATGTTTTCAGTTTTAAGGTGAGAAGATACAAAGTAAAAAAAAAAAAAAAATTAATTCAAAAACAAAATCTGATCACTTGGCTCGAAATTTACTGGCCTGTAGACATGCAGTAGAGTCTAGCACTAGAGTCCAAAATTCCGTATTTTTCTACATCCCACAAAAAATAATGCATTAATAGGCAACAAGACTGCAATTAGCGAGCGTGAACATAGTCTCTTTTTTTGCTGCTCCCAAACTCTAGCGCAGCTTATAAAATACAGTGTTGAAGCAATATAAAAAAAAACTGTTTTTAATATTTAAATTTTTTAAGTGATTAACCAATTGAGCCCGATTTATAACATCAATGAATAAAATTATAAAATAACCATGCATAATATTAATATTGAGCATTCATAAAGGCAAAAAGTGTGCCGTTTGATTCTTTTTGTAACCAACTTTATTAAAGCAAAACATATACAATAAAAAAAACTGGATACTTTCATGAGCGATTATTTATTAGACTTCCAATGTTTAAAAGCGTTGCAACAAATGCAAAGCTTCAAATCAGATGCAAAGCTTTGCATCATAACCAAAGCTTCAAATAAAACAAATAGCGAAATTTCCTGGCAAAGTCAAAAACAAATATTAAAAAAAAAGAGCTTCTTTTGATTTGCCTAGTCGAAGCTTTGCGCAGGCCTATGCTGACAACAGATGGGTTTTCAACTACACATTAAAATATTGTGATTTAAGAACTTACTGGTTTTAACAAATCAAAGTAAAAAACTGATTTCAAAAAAATTACTGACAGAGTTTGGCAATTAACATTTAGTCGATTGGCCTGTCCCCCCCCCCCCCCCCCCCTACAAGTAATGAAGACGCCTTTTCAATTCCCCGCTGTTTTCCAGTATTTCCTCTGCGGGAACCCAGGTACTATTGTTATTACACATGCACAAGACAATAGAGACAAGGATTGTTTTAACTCCCCGGGTAGCCCTTGCGCGGTTCACTTGCCAGAAGCAGTATTGACAAGTGGTCGGTCTACTCGTGGGGCGAGATTCTCTCGGGTCACTCAGGTCATTCCCTACATGATCCTCCTCGCGAGGGCAAGTCGTCTGCTGGCAATCACCTGCTTCTGTGTTGCTCGTAATGTTCAGTGTGTCGTGAATTTCAGGATACTGAATCAGCTGGAGACAAGATGTTATGTTTTTAATTTTTTTTTGTGAACTCTGTTCATTCATAAAGATAGCCCATTTTTCAACAAATCCGACGCTTAAAATGTTAAATGACGTTAACTTCACCAGAACCGTGTCATTTTGACCGATACATGATGCACCTACAATATAACAATTTGTAAGAAGCAAGTCTAACTACTGGTAACGATAAAAATTAATCGGCACGTATGTGTGCATTTGAAAAATGTACCGATGTCAAATATAAAAATAAGTTATTACTAAGAACTGCAATAAAAAAAAAAAAAAGCAAAAACTTTTTCCAATCCATTTAGTACATACATTTTAGTAAAAACTCAATGTTAAATAATTTACATTCAATTCATTTCTTTGTAATATTAATTGAGTTTTGATTAAATATGATGATTTATTTCACTATTTTTGGGCGCATTTCGGTGCATCATGATTAGAGCCACGGAAATTTCACGTATTCATTTAGTCGCAAGCTAGAATGCAAACCTTCACACTGTTGCACTATGTTCGTGATTGGACCGCAGTTATCTGGACACGCCCCTATACGACCGTGAGCCAACGATGCCCAGCTAGGAGAGAAGTAAGCGAATCAGGTAGTGCCAAATAACAAGGATAAAAATGTTCTCGCTAAGAAATCAACCAATGGGAAAGTAAACATGGGTCGAGCACACCTATAACTTTGAATTCTATCCTGAGGCCAGAGGAATACGCAAAATTTCCGGGACTCTAATCATGATGTATTAACGTGCATTTTGGTGTTACATGGTGCACTGACATGCTTTTGGATGTTATTTTGTCTTTATCGCAATGCACCATATAATCTTGTCCCTATGAATAGCTTATTTATCTCAGTACAATAAACAATGTGTATTTCTAATTAATAATTTTTGAATAGAGCTTTTTTTTTTTGTTTGTGAGTTTATTAAATTAGTGCAGGTTAACACACTGAATCGGGAAACGGGGTCCCGCACGCACCTATGATCTCCAGGGGGTGGTGCGACAGGAACTGGTGGCATATCTGCACGAAGGCCCGCGCCTGGTCCTCGGAGGGGGTCTCCGCGTGGCCGCGGCACTGCAGCTTCAGGTACTTGCAGCCCTGCGTCTCCACCTCCTGCTTGTCGTAGAAGCGAGACGTGTTGGTCAGGTCGATCCACAGCCCGATGGAGACCTGGGGGATCACGGCGCGTTCCGGCCCGTCGCGACATCCACCTCGCAGTCGTTTCACTTGCAGTCAAAGAAAAAGGCATTGAAATGATGACGATGATGATGATGATGATGATGATTATGACGACGATGATGATGATGATAATTATTATTATTTATTTCCCTTTTTTTTTTACACGCTGTCAAACAATATTCACTTAATTAACCAGGAAATTTCTGTGGTGTTATGGAAATAGAGGGTTAAGTCAAAAAAACATCAAATTTTAAGAGAGGTGGAAGAGAGTCAAGGATTATTAGAAGGATATGCCCTTTCGACACTTCATATGGTTTTGTAGTTTCGTGTCACCTGTTAGAGATATCAATAATTAATAATATAACGACTGATATTTGATCGTGAAAATAATATTAAGACTTTCTTCCACCTCTCTTAAAATTTGATGTTTTTGACTTGACCCTCTCTTCCATAACACCGCAGATTTAAGCACTCACGAAAGCAAGCTTGTGTGCGAGTGCATCTAGTCACTTCAAAATTACATGCGGTATTTTGACGATTTTAAACATTTGTAAATTGTGCAATAACTGAGAAATAAATATATGAAATATAACCTAAGAAACATCACATTAGTTATATAAAGATGAAAGATAAAAGAGCAATTTATTAAAATTCAATATTGACGTAATACATTCTTACAAGTTTCGCAAATTTCCCGTGCAATCAAAAAACCAAGGACTTTCTAACGACCCTTTTAATTCAAATCATCTTCACCACTATCCTGCGGTAAAAAAAAACTATTTGTAACATCATATACGCACCTTTTGTCCATAATTTTCTCTGGGAACACATATCTAACCCAAGCATGGTATCTATCTGAAATTCAAAGCCCTAAAATTTCATTTGATGAAACATTCACTTTATACGTTAAAAGTTTTCAGGTTAAAGGTGAGATATTAAAAAAAAAGTTTAATTCAAAATTTTTTGTTGATTACAAAATCTAATCGCGTGGCCCGAAATTCACCAATTTGACTGTGCCTGCACAAAGCATTGTTTTAAAGCAAGTAAGAAACAAAAGAACATTAAAATTCCTGCATTTATCCGTTACTTGCATGCTATTAGTCTTTATTAAGGAGTTTTTAAGGAGTCTTGGTTAAATTAAAGGACTTTTAAGGGCCTTTATTCAATTAAAAACAAATTAATGATTTTTAAAGGATAGTTAAGGAGGCATATAAACCTGTGTTAGTTGCAGGTAAGAGACAGGCTATGCTTAAGTAAACACAAAATAAAACTATAATGTGTCAACACAAATCAGTAATGAAATTTTCATGACTTTTTCCTGACCAAAATATCAAATTTTCCTGAGTATCATTTCCAAATGTTTTTAAGTATTTTGCAATTTTCTGGGTGAATTTTTTTTTTAGAAAATCCATCCTCCAAAATGTCCCTTGCTGGCCTAGTACAAACTGTGAACTTGCATACTATGCAATTTTATAGTGTGTTTGACAATGCACTAACACTAACACAAAATATAGGGGGGAAATGCTCTCATAATTAGGTTGCTCACCGACTTTAAAATACATTTTCCTTTTAAATTATTATTACTGAGGAATTTCCAAAACTATTCCAGAATTCCAGGTAAATTTCCCGACTTTCCCTTAACATTTACAGTGTCCCTGATTTTCCCAGACTTTCCAGAATACGGACATCAAAGTTGTCAGAGAAAACAAGGTGTAAAGAATAGGGAAGAGATCAAGGGATTATATGGTGAATTGTGATAACAACAAAAAGCGTATCAGTACACAATATAAAATCTGAAGACGTGATAAATGAGCGATTGGTGTACTGTCCATTTTGTTAAATTCACCAAACAGCTAATACCATAAAGTTTCCCTATGGCTTTAAATTTGGGTTTGTGCCATCCACCACAGATGGCAGCACTGCGGTTACACATTTCTGTTCCAAGCAAACTTCCTTTCCATTCGCAAAAATTTTTTTTCCCCCACCAAATGCAGTATACCTAGGGACGGGAAAAATTCGCGGGTTCAATGACCTCCAGGACCAACTCCATAGTTCTACGTACACTCTGTCAAATGCCACCCGCTAATTGGCTGCTGTCTTGTGAAGGCGTCCCAACGTAGCAGCCTGTGATTCGATAAAGCCTTTGGTCGGGCGTTTCCCATTGGCCCAGTGTCATCCAGGTGAGTTGCGAGCCAGTAGCAGAGGCAGCACTGAGGTGTAACTATTTGTATTTTAAGCCTTTCGCGAAATGAATTTGCGAATTTTTCCTGTCTCTAAGTATACCGATGTTACACGTCAGTGATAGTTCATACAGATCTAATTCGAGGCTGAGCATCTCCGTTCGCTCACGAGTGAACCCGGAGTGTGCCAACAGGGGGAGTGCCGAGCGAAACGGAGCACGCCTCGAATGCGAGCCACGCACCTTGTAGCTGCGCATGGAGGTGAACACCATGCCGGGGTAGAAGCGGCACTCCTCGGGGACCTGGTCGTCGAACTGCGCCCCCAGCGGGGTCTTGAACGCCAGGAACTTCTCCGCGACGAGGCTCGCCGCCTTCCGCGGGCAGTGCATCCAGCGGTGGGGCGGCGGTCCGGACCCCCGGCCGTCTTGGAAGCTCATCGCGCTGAAAAAAAAACCCGACAAAACCCGACGGTTTTCAAGTTCGACAAGACTCTGCGTCACGTGGTTACACACGGGACCTCCGAGATTACGCTCGCCTCCAAAACCACTTGGTGCCGGCTCATGGTCCGTAAATTGGGAGTCCATGCTGGGGTGTTGGGATCAGACCCATGAATCTCATCAAATGAGAATGAAAAGTTACTGCTCTTGGCCCCCCAAGATTCCTAACAAATGAACGGTTCGTTGCCTAAAGGCGAGGCCAAACAGATAACTAGGCTACGTTCGCTATGTTCGACGCTCTAGGTGGCCAGACAAACCAGTCCGGTTCGCAATGTCCGAGTCACACACCCGCCATGGGCTTAGAGTGATGATTCCGACGATAAGAATATTCTGCTGGCTCGCACAGTACGTGAACGTAAAATGAAATGGATCCACTAAGTTAACTTAAAAATTTCATAACTTCATAAAGCAGTTGCGAATGAGAACGAAGCCGAAATTATTTATTATTTCAGAATAAACATAACTCAGTTTGATAAAATTCCCTTGAAATCAAATCCCAGGCAAGGTGTCCCTGCATATCCCACCTTCTATGTTCTTTCAATGATTTATTCCATAAACATGGATATTTTCATACTTCTTCAAGGAATTTATTTGGAGAAAAATTATTCTTCATAAAAAGCAAATGCAGAAGTACAGTCCAATCCCGTGCGAAAACTAATGTTGGTTTTATTATCTACTCATACGCGAAGTCAGCGTCGTTTAGAAAACTAGCCGAGAACCAAACACACTCTGCAACATTGCCAAGATCGCCAACATAGCTGAGACAGCGAACACATCTTGGTGTGGGCAGCAACACCTCAGATGCAGCTAGCTGCATTTTACTCGCATAGCGAACATCGCAAAAACAGTGAGCATAGCGCCCCATATGGCAGAAGTTTAAGAGTCCTATTTTGAGTGGCAAAAACCAGTGTGGTTTTTTTGCACTAGTACAAAATAGTATTCTTTGAATTATCATTGAATTTTTTTACTACATAAATGCTAATAGGTTTTCAAAAAAAAATTATGTACACACCCAAACTTTGTAAATGATTTTCAGTTAACTGGAAAGTAAACACTTAAATAAACAATGGAAAATTTTCTAAACAGGGTAGTCACATAAATCTGTATGAAATTTCTTTGACTTTCTCAGACCACAGTTGCAAATTTTCCCCTTTTTTTAATTTATTTTTTATTATTATTATTTAGAAATAAAGAAAATCCTGCTTCAACTATTCCCATAGCTGGTCTATTACTCTCTCAACTTTATTTCAAACGGGATCTTGCTTACATAATTTTAGATTGTGTATGAATAATTGGCGAGTTGCTTATTGCGTATACAGAAGTGTTTTAAAATAAAATATTAAAATAAAGCAAGGAATTGGTTGTGTTTGTGATGCGAAACTGTAGAATTACAAAAATATATTTGATTTTCAAAATATGTCTAATAAAACTTTGAGGAACATTGTTCCCAGGGGTAATTTTTCAAAGCAACACATCCAATTGTATTTTAACGTAAAATATTAAAATAAAGTAAGCAGTTGAATATGTTTGCGATTGTGAATGTGGAAGATTCAGGGAGTGGAGAAGAACGGAAAGCGGAAGGAAAATATTTCTGGTGAGGGAGTGGAATATGATTGAGGGAAAGATACTGGGTAAATCTGTATTGTACGGATTAGCGCCAAAAAAAATCGTACAAATATGAAATAACTTTCATTATATGCTCTTTTACGTCCTCTTTTCAAAACCGCCTGCGGAGATTAAAAATTCCAATTACTTTTGGAGATATCGCCGTTCTTATTTTGCAATACAAGCCCTATGTAATCATTCAACAGACGCCATTTTATATTTTGCCGTGTGTGCGTGAATGCCTAAATAACAGAAATTTTCCATTATGTAAGGTTAGTTACATGATAAATACTTCAAAATAAACGGAAATTAAAAATAATATCAATTAATTTTACTTGTATAGTTTTAAGTATTTATAATGTAACTGACCTGACCTAACAAAACGGGACAAAGGTAGATTAGGTCAGGTCAGCTACAGTATAAATACTTTGAAACTGAACGAACATTAAAAATAATAAAAATTAATTTTAATGATTGTTTAGTTTTAAAGTATTTATAATGTAGCTGACCTCACCTAACAAACCGGGAAAAAGGATGAACAGTAGGAACTCACGTAATTTTCTTTTTACGTGATGTAGTCGTTCAACTACGTCGCGAAAAAAATAAATAATAATACTTGTAAACAAGCAACAATGGTTGGCAAGCCTTCTTTCAACAGACGAGAGGCAAACGCCGGATCGTGCATCTTCGGGGGGTTTTTTTTTTTTATTGTAAATAAATATGCAACTAATGAAAACTAATGGTCAATTAGGTTGTTAGCTACATTATAAATACTTCAAAACATTGTGGATGGTTGATTTGGTTAGGATAGCTACATTAAAAATACTGTGAAATCATGTAAACGGTTTCCTAGCGCTGGATAGCTACATATTAAAATGTTATTTGCTAAGCAACCATAAAATGATTTTACAGTTTTTTTAATGTAGCTATACTTACCTAATATAACCAAAACCATCTACAATGTTTTAAAGTATTTTTAATTACTTCTTGCTAATTTTAAGAAAAGAAGGCTTGCCAACGTGATTATTCGGGTATGTCCAGAAAGATGTGTGAATCGTAGGCTTCCCGCTTAACGCCGCATCAGTGCACAACATGAAAATTAAAAAATTCAATATCTCCTAAAGTATTTGGAATTTCTGATCTCCGCCGGGTTTAATGAAAAGAGGAAGTTAAAGAGCACAGAATAAAGGTATTTTCGGATTTTTAAATTTTTTTTTAAAAAAATCGCCAAAAAATGAATATTAAAAAATTCGATATCTCCAACAGTAATTGGAATTTTTTATCTCCGCAGGCGGTTCTGAAAAGAGGACGTAAGATAGCATATAATGAAAGTTATTTCATATTTGTACGATTTTTTTTGGCGCTAATCCGTACAATACAGATTTACCAGATACTGGATACGAGAAGAGACTTCATATAATGGGCGAGAAGGAGGGGGGAAGGGGGGGGGGGGAAGGAAGCCCAATCACAAGTGTATCAAACAACTGTAAAACAACCAAAACAAATTTTATTTATTTTGAAGACATACATTATAAAGCTTTGATATAAACTGGATATGAGATAAGGAACAATGACCAATTAGAAATGGTTTCATGAAACATATTGAATTGTATTTTAACATATTTAAAGCAGTTAAATGTGTTTGTGATGCAAAACTGTACCATAACCAAAATATATTTTATTTAAAAAAAAATTAATATTAAAACTTCGATATAAACTGGATCTGCAATAAGGAATAACCTGAAGAATGTAATAAAACTACACCTGAGAGAGAAAACATATTTAAGTCTGCGTGATGGCAGACTGGAGCATTACATTATCCCCTAAAGTTACCATTTTGCTGAATTATCAAGCAACATTAGTATCTAGTACACACAATTATGTGTCCAAAAAAAACTGTACCGTGAGAGACAATCAAAACTTGTAAAAAAAACTATGGCAGCAATATTGCATACAAGATTATAAATATTTAAGTATTCAAGCATCAACCACATTAAATGGTAGTACGATCCCCCAAAGCTCAGTGCATTCGTCTGGCACAATTCACATTGGTTAGGTTCGTGAATGTTTAAGTAGGCTAGAGCCATATATTAACTAATACTTTCACGTTTTCAAGAAAATGTTTTAACTTTTATGAAAATAAACTTTTAGATCTTACCTACGTTACACTCCCCAAACATTAACGAGAAAGTTAACACAGAATTCAAGCACTTTAGCAATATTTTAACAAAATCTAAAAAAATTTGATATAATTTTTTTTTACTCGTCACAATAGTAAACAGGTTGTGTTCCGACAATTCCAAATATTTATTTGTTAGTGTTAGAAAGATGGACATAGAGTAATGGAGTGGTGAATGTGTATATTTATTAGTTTATTTCATGAATTATTATTTTAAATAATCAGAGAGTAAAATACATGTTATTGTCTAAAAATTATTTTAGATTACCACATTTTTAAAATAAAAAAATGGGGTGTGGCTGTGTCATGGACACGGCCATGTAGTGTACGTGAATATGTTGACGTCGTCCCAGGTGCTCCCGTGGCTGGCACAGGTCGTTATGCCACCTCGGTGCCTCACTGATCGGCGTTTGTGGTTGGTGGTAAGTGTCTCGAACAGGTATAGGTCGATTGTCATGGAGAGCGGAGATCAACTCGAGCCCTAACGGGACCTGCCAGGATGCGCCAGTTGGCCTTCACCCCACGGCACGAGAAGTCCTGCGTGACTCGCGGAGTTCGGCGATCGGCGTTCGTGTGCGGACTGGACAGTCGTGTGCGTGCCGACAACATTTCGAGTTAGTTGTGTGTGTGGTCCAACCACTCCTGTCTGCCACGTGGGATGTCACGACCACCGAGAGAGAAGAGTCTCATGCTGTGAACTGACCCACAGCAACCACCACTATTAAAGGTTAGTTGGTGCCCTCAGACACCACCCAGCAACATAACACCCGGGCAGGAGCCGCCCCCCGACACACGCACCAGCGAAGCAGGGGAAGGGCACCCGGACGACTCCACCCCTCCTCGCCCTGCGAGTACCACCGCCCTCCCAGCCAGTCTAGACACCAACTCCGCTGACACCCTACCCAAGGGGGCGGGGGAAGCGATCTTTTCCCAACCCGGTCCCATTACCAATCCTCCTGACGCAGACGAGGCACAACCCATCATCGACCACCCGGACGACGAGGCCCCAGAACCCGTGTCCAATGAGCACGACGAGCCCTGGTGGCCACTGGACTTGGACCTAAGTACGTCCACTTTCCGAATAGTCGTAGAGGAGCCAGAGGCAGGGACGGGGGAGGGGGAAGAAGGCGCGAGTAGGTACCCCCGTCGGAAGCGGCGGCTGGTTCAGCGCACTGCTGCACGGGAAAACCGTCAGCTGCGCAAGGGGGGGGGGACAGTCGACACACAGGTCATGCCGTCCGGGGACAGCGAGGGCGCCAGGGAACCGGACGCACATGCTGACGCCGGGGTGACCCGACCACGTAGGGACCGCCGAGCACCCACACACCTGAGCGACTATGTCACCGCGACCAACCAGAACACTAGGGGGTCGAGCGGCAACAGGGAGACCAGAGCCCCGGATAGTAGCCGCCCACTCGAAACAGAACCCCAGAGTACCCGCGGCCGCGCGCGCCGGGCCCCGCGCCACCTCAGGAACTACTTCTTGTGGGTGATCACGTCACCCGCCAGTAACATACGAGCCGGGTCATTCGCCGTGCACACGGGAGGGAACCACCCAGGACAGTCGACACCTCCCGAAACACAGTATGGGACACCACCCGGGGAGCCCCTGTTCTTGTGAGCGAACCACACCGAGACACAGTACACCACGCACAGCCTAATCCTGCCCACGTGTGAACCAGTGCGACGACGCAGTGCGTGTAAGGGTGTTGAGGCACAGAGCGGCCTCATCGAGGTGGGGGGGGCAATTGACGCCGCTGTCGGTGCTCCCTCTGAGAGCACAGGCGGCTATGTGTCCTCAACACCAGAGCCAGTGCTAGTGCGACGAACACGCCCGAGCGGGTGTCTTAGTGCAGCGCCCCGAACGGCGTGACGTCAGTCACGGCCATCTAAATGCTCGAAGCGCCCAGCCGGGTGTGGCAATGCGCAACACATATTCAGTGCACATGCAAATTATTTAACAAATAGAAACTAACAATTCTGATAAGCATAAAAATTGTCTTTAATTAATTAATGATATTGTAAATTATTTCCGTTCACAAAACTGGCCGGCATCGCCTTCCCGCGCTATGTCGTTTTCCTCCTCTCCCTGGCCCGGTTGCCAGGGAGAGTAGTCAGTCGCCATCCAGCACTTACCAGGGCCGGCAGCCCCGCGCACGGGGATCACGCCAGTTTCCACGTTTAGCATCAATAGGTAATTATCTCCAAAACCACTTTATACAGCTCCCCGGTCGGCCCTAACCGGCCGTACGACATGTCGTGCGGTCCTTAGATAAAGTGTGCAACCCGACCACGGGTTTTTCAGCGTAATACGTAATTCTGTGTTTTTAGGCGACCCACCAAGGCGCCTGCGCCTCACGCTGTAAAACCTCCCCACGGAGAATTAGAACTTTGCCCATGCAGGGCGGCATTGCACCAAACACGTAACTGAACTTACGAACGCCTCAACCCCTGGGACGTGCAACGGACGTGTACGAGAGACCACGTAGGGTTCCGTCGCGCCCGTTCCCAGTTTAAACATGGCTCACGCCACTGCGAGAACCAGTCTCGCATCACCTGATCATTAGAAGTCTGGAGATTACTCCTGCCTCGAGTCTGGGACGTACTAGTAATTATTCAGTGTTAATTGCCGTGTTTCAGATTAGTGTGTGTCGTCATCATCATGTTCATGTATAAGTTAGTATTAAATTGTTAACTCGCATAGTCAATAACAGATTCACATAGCAAGTGCAGTACGAACTATCACGTGTTACGCGCCGGACTTGCCACGCCACGAACCGTTATCACCATAGCTCAGGGTAGCCTGCACCCCTCGGTGTAGTATTCTTCGGAACACTGTGAGACGTAATCAGTGCTGCCATTCGAGGGCCGTGTAGGTGGAGTGAAGGTTGACGACGATACGGCCAGTCATATGTCAGTGCCTTGTGTAACGTTCTGTACCGTATGCTACCGGAATAAAACACTTAGGGCCATATTCCAAGACACAAAAATAAGGGTTTAGGTGTTGAATATGCGATACCTGTACCCTAACCATATTCCAAGTGCACGATAGGACACGGCCAGTACCTTATTTTTAGGGCACTGATTTTTGGTGTCCTATCTGTTGCCGCTTCTTTGCCAAAATCACGCGCATGTGCAGAGCTCACTTTTTCGTTGATTTCTCCCAGATGGCTGAATCGCATCTGGCGCCATTAACTCATATATAGTCATTTTAATTATAATCGGGGGATGTATAATGTGTTTTAGTGTGTCAAATAAAACTTTATAATAGCAAAAACTATTCTGAAATATATTTGATTACTTTAATGGTCATCAAAACAAATAATCAACAACTTTAAAATTACCTAGTGTGTCAAATAAAACTTTATAATAGAAAAACTATTCTGGAATTATTTGAATAGTTTAATGGTCATAAAAACAAATAATCAACAACTTTAAAATTACCTGAGAAAATTTAAATTACGCCAATTAATTCGCACGATAGTGCTGCTATCTGTAAAATTTTGGCGTAGCAAATCCATCGATAGTTGCCAAACATCCGCTAGAATGCACTGAAATCAGTTTCTAGCCTCGTACAGGGTACAGTTAATTAAAACAGTTGCTTTTTCGTTTCCTAACAGGAATTGGATTGGGACACGTTCTGGAATACAGTCTGCGAGATAGGTTACAGTTGTATCCCAACAAGGTAGTGCTTATTCGCTACCTTACCTGAATGTTTTGGAATACCGCCCTTAAAGTTACGTGTGTATTTCACTAATACAGCATCCTGGGAGGCCATAACAGCCCGGGGGGGGCCCTTTGTCGACGTGTCACTGCCTGCAGCCACGAGGCCAGGAACCCCGCTCTTGAGACCAAATTCACTTTATATTAATTTCATTAACCAAAATTTCAGGACAGGCAGCGGGGACGGCGTCAACAGCAATTACTATATATCCTTTTCAAAATGCAGAATATATCTACGAATACGAAAATTCAATTTAAATAACATGGCTGCTTTCTCGCCTGTTTTTTTTGACTATAATTAACAAACACTAATTCAATTGCCAAGAAATGGCATGCGTGACATAGGTGGTCAGTTTTTAACCTCGCCATCGCCATATTGTATTCGCCAAAAACATTGCGTAAATGGTGTTTGACCACTTCTGATGATGGTTAGTAAGTATGAATTAGAATCTCCTTCGTTAAAAACAGTCACTTTCATAAAAATAAAATTGAAACTGTTTCTACATTGCAAACCAATATATTGCAATAATTAGCTAATTTTAGGGGGTTGGGGGGATAAAGCTTCACGCTGTTAGCATGTAATCATGCAGACATAACCACCCCCTGCATAAACTGGATATTACTTAATAATGTGCACGTTTGCGTACAGGTTAAGTTTATAATTATTAAGTTTTTATAGCCATCTTAAGGCTGTCTTAAACTGAAGTAAATATTTTTTGAAATGCAATTTGTCATTAAGCTATGCTTAAAATTTTAAATGTGCGTGGTGATATTGGCACTAATTATATTATAAGGGATTTTATATTCTCCGTTAAAAGATTGTTTCTTGTTATCTCAAAAAAATCAGTGGCTTACGAAACGCGGGGAAATTTCTTGTAAAATATTAAAGGAATTTTTGAGTAAAAACGTTTTTAGTGCGATAGTAGAGAATTAAATTAATTTGGGCATGTCAACGTTGGGAATCCCCTCGTTGCTCGTTTTTCGTAGACGTGTTCTATTGTTGGGGATCGTAAAACTTGATTGGGTGAGTGTTTCGACTTGTTGCCACCCTCATCACAGCCAGTAAGAAGGTAAACAAATATATATTTTTTTATTCGGGCTTAATATGTTTGTTGGCAACGAGGTCGTAGGAGTAATGCTCGTTGCGTTTAAGGTAGTAGTACATCGTCATAGACAAGGAAAGCTGAATGGAGTGATTTAGGGAATCCACGGATAGACGAAATAGGAATGGCTGGTTCGTGATTCGAACCAAGTCCTCTTGGAATGCGAGTCCAATGGTGTTATCGCTATGTCACCATGCCTCCTAATATATCGTGTCGATGGTAATTGCAGAAAGGATAATTTTGGAAGGTAGGTACTCTTTAAATATTGCACTTTTCTGAAGTTTTAAAATCAGGTTTTCAGTGGGTGTTGTGATTCTTCAAATAGATGACCAATAGTTAATCATTTTAGTGAGTGGTTAGGTTATGGGTAGGTTTAGAATTTTTTTTTTTAATATTATAAAATGCTGTGGATGTTTGTTTAGGTTATATTTGCTACATTAAAAAAAACTAAAATATTTTAAATGATTAGTTAGAAATGGTAAATTGCTAGAGTAACAATTATTCTGTAATTAAAATAATAAAATTACAAAATCTTTTTTCTAACCTCTTACAGACATTTCTCTATGTAATCCCAAAACAGCATTTGAAAATTCCACTTAGATTCTGAGAAACTTACATTTATAGGTGAAGGATGGAAAAGCAATTAGGGTGGCTCTAGCAGTAACATATTGATTTACATTCAACATCCGTATCTTTAAGAAAACAGTCTCGGCTATGCTGTATTCCTAAGGATCTCTGGGGAACCACAGGTTCAGGTTGGAGCTAGTGTCAAGGAAACAGTATGGCAACAAAAACAATTAGGGTTTTCTCTTGTGTTTTTTCCTTGGAATCTGTTTGGAATTTTTATACACTGTTTTTAGGGCAAATAGACAAAGTACTGTTGTGTTTGAAAAACCACTTCTGTAAATTTATTTTATTTTTTACGGAAAAGCTGCCACCCTAGAATTTTACATTAAGAATTACTAATATAAAATGTATCTAATTTAACATAATCAGCCATTTTTCCTATTTTATAGTATTTTCAATGTAACTAACCAACCATTCATGCAATTTAAAATTCTATTTAATGTAATTTAACAATGTGTTCACACAATTTTAAAACCTTAAAAATGTCGCTAACGTAACCTAATCAGCCGTTAATACCAATATAAAGTATTTTTAATGTAGCTAACCATACCTAACCAAACATTATCACAATTGTACGCTATTTTCTGTGTACCTAACCCAACATAACCACTAGGGTGGGCTGAAAATAAATACACTTTTTTATTTTTAATTACTATAGTGCAGAAAATGTGCCTTTATCAGTAAGAAGAATAACTATGCGAAGTAATTTCAAATTGGTTGATAACTTCCGGTCGTGCATAGTGCCGAAAGTTTATACAAATTGTCAACAATGGGTCATTTTTTATTTATTTTTTAAATCAACTTATACCTCTATGATAGACACCCTATAGTTTGCGATGTTTGTTTTAGGGTTGTATAAAGAAATATAAAGTCAAACTTCAATAATATTACGGTATTTATCGGTCGCACTTTGTGTTCAAAAAGTGAACATTTTCCTCTTACTGCTTGCACATTATGTTGTCCTAATTACTATAAGTGTACAAAATTTGATAAAAAAAAATTGGTTGTCTGTAAAGTCGGTTTACAGAATATAGTTTAACGTGACATCATAACAAAACATTGATGAAATGATTGCATACTTTTATGAATAAAATTGAATCATTTTTATTGAATTATTACTATTTTGTATGGATACAAAGAAGGAGTGAAATGAAATCTACAATTTAATTGATAAATTTACTTTTATTTGCACTCATTAATTCAAATATTTTTATTACTGTAACAAAGAGATTATTTTAACTATAACTTTTATACATGTTTGCTATTTAACTTCTTCCAATCTGTGTTATTCTGTTAAGGATAGGACGATGATAGGAAAAGTAGGAAACGAATGGGAGTGTTTTAAGTTTAATGTGCCTCGAAAAAGTCAAATCGATGGTTGTTCCAATCGAGTGGAAGAGAGATAGATGTGGCGCAAGCGTACAATGAGCGTAATGGGACAATGTGCATAACGGGACACTTTTCCGTGCTTGCAGCCGGCGTTCATCGATTTATTAGACGTCACGTCAAAAATATGTCATCCGAACGACATAGCTTCCTCTTGTTTGTTATCAAGATTCCTTTAAGATAAACTTTGGAGTGTCAAATTTTTCATGTTTGATGGCCTCTGGTTATTGAGAAGACGGTACAATTGTTTTATAGAATCTGAGGTTTTTTTTTTTAAATTCAGTAATTTGACGGTAATTTTTTTGTTTGCAGTTGACTCCAAGCAAGGATATAAATTTATCATCTGCGTGAGTAATAAAAAAAAATAAGTGATGGAAAACACGGTGGACGAAATAAGCCACGCCTTGTCCGAAGCGAGCTTGGAAGACGGCAAACGGGAAACGGGCCAGGACGCCGGCGGGGAAGAGGCGCGCCTGTGGGAGGCGCTGAAGGCGCTGCACTGCCCGTTCACGTGGGACGACGTGCTGGAGATCCAGCGCGAGGACAAGGGCACGGACAAGTGCAAGGCACGGCTGTCGCAGATCGAGGAGAAGCTGGAGGAGATAGCCGAGCCGGACTCGTTCCAGTACCGCAAGCTGGTCCTGAACGTGGTGCTGGTGTACGAGCGCTTCGCGGACGGCGACCCGGGGGGCGCCCTGGCGGTGCAGCGCGAGACGGAGGCCCTGCTGTCGTCGTGGTCGCCCCGGGCCGGCGACGCGCTGGGCCGGCTGGTGGAGGGGTCCGGCGACGCGCTGCGCCACGTGGTCCTCGCCTGCCGCGCGCACCTGCAGTTCCGCTCGCGCGTCCTCCGCGAGGCGGGGCGCACGCTCGCCGGGATCGTGCCCTTCGAGCGGCTGGATGATCCGTGCCGGGCGGCCGTCTCGGGCCTGCGCGCCGCCGTGCTGATGGAGTTCGGCTACAGGGGCAACGTGGCGGCCTTGAAGCACGCGGAGGCCGCCGTCGCCATGGACCCCGACCAGGGGGAGTGGCACTTCGTGCTCGGGAAGTGTCTGGGGCGGCTACGCCGCATCGACCACTCGTTCCAGATCCCGGACAAGCTGGAGCTCAAGTCGCTGGAGGAGGCCGTCAGGTTGACCAAGCACCCGCCGTACATCGTGTTCCTCGCGCAGGCCTACAGGGAGACAGCGTTCAAGGTCTTCTCCGAGACTCGCCACTCCGTCACGAAATCAACTGTTAAATCGGCCATCGATAAGATGAACGAGAAATCTTTGACACTCTACAAGTAAGTACCTCCTGTTATGGGTTGCAATAGTTATCAAAGATTAAATCACATGACCGAACACTTTTTTTTTTTGCTAACAGTCTTGCGCAGCATGCTGGCGCAGTGGCGAAATATTGGACTTGCACTTGAAGAACCTGTGTAGGAGTTCTGGTCTAGCCATTTCAATGTTAGATTCCATGACTACCACATAATTCCTTCAGGCAAATGCTGATACGATTCATTACAATAGGCTACCTCCAATTGCTAGACCAGTTTCCCTGAATGTAAAGTGTTCAAGGGTGGGTGTCTGGAAAGTCAGGGTAAATTCAAGGATTTCAAAAATTGTCAGGGATTTTACTTGAAATCTGGAAATTCTCCAATGATGGTAGTTGGTAGGGAATATGTCATACTTCAATCTGCCATCACTGGCATACTTAGTCTACCTGATGATGGCAGCTGCAATAACTGCCGAAACATAGCAAAACAACTGCCTGGCACAGCTCACACCCAGAAGCCAAGAAAAATGCATGAAACATGTTGGCAGGAAAGGATTGTTTGAGATTTCTTTTGTGTGATTTACTTTGTATACCTACTAAGACACTAATTAGTATCTTACGTCCTCAATTGCAATGGTAATAGTTCATAGTAATTATATCATACTTTTTTCTTAGACCACATTGTATACATTCTGATAAATGTATTGAATGCACAAATTTATAACAGTTGTGTAGTATATCCTAAAGATATTTTTTAATTACCTACAAACTAAATCAAAATATAAAAAATCCTGGAAATTATTTTTTCTTAAAGGTATGTACAGTTATTTTTTTGCAAGTGTATATTTCAATTAATAATGTCTCACTTTGATTTTAGTGTGCTTGTGGATAAGTAAACTGTGAATATTCAATGATTCACGTACAAATGACATGTTCCATATCTCTTTATGTTACCTACCATAATTACATAAAGGCTAAATGAAATAAATAAAAATACTCCTTTGCTAAATCTAAGGACTGTGATAACACTTGGAGTTAATGAGAGTTTTAAATTAATAGGTGCTTTAGTAACGAGACTACTGTATCAGTTTCTTGAAGGCAAGACATGGCATTCAAAAATTTGACCCTCTTGTTAGCCATCTTTTGTGCTGCTGAAAAGTAACCATATTGAGCATGCTCAGTTGATTAAAAAGAAAGACTATAGCAACAGAGACTGTCGTCTTGAGGCACCTACCTAGTCAGAGGGTGTATCTGGGCTAGCGAGGCGGGATGATAAGGCGCGACGCTCGCTGGTGCTTCTAGCGCGGTGTCGCCTCTGGACATGCACGCAGTCTTCTCGTCGTGCATTTAGCGGCGACCGTGACATTGTACGGCGGAGAGACGAAGATAAAGGTGTATTGCAAGTGCTTTCAAGGATCTGTAACTTAGGTTTATCATGCCTAAATATTATTTGGAAAACACACGTTCTAGCCACTTTCATTCTTCTAAAAATACAGCTTGAAAACGAAATACAAAAAACAGAACTACTCATCCGACCTGTATTCTCGAATGCTTTTCATGAACGGACACCATTCGGATATCTTGATCAGTGGTTTACTTCTGAAGCTCTGCGCACTGTGTTTTTGTGGGTGTGAAGGTGTTGGTTTTGTGTGTGTGTGTGTGTGTGGGTGGGTGGGTGGGTGGTTGTGGGTGTGGGGGATGTGTGTGGGTGTGAGGGGGGGGGTCTGTGTAGGTGTGGGGGGTGTGGTGGGCATGGGTGCGTGTGTGTGCAGGTGTGTTTGTGCATGTGCAGGTGCGTGTGCACCCTGGTAGGCGGAGCGCTCGAGGCATCGTTGCGACGGGCCTGGAAGAGTGCGGTGTGTGAGACGCCGGCGCGGGGTGTGTGTTTGGCAGGGAGGCGCTGCAGCTCCGGGGCGAGTGCTCTCACATCAACGTGCGCTGCGCGCTGGGCCTCATGAAACTCCCGCACCCCTTCAAGGACGTGGCGCGCGCCAAGCGGTGCCTCGACGTGGCCCTGGAGCTCGCCCCCAACAACGCGATGGTGAACCACGTGACCGCGCAGTACTACCAGAACAACGAGCGGGACCTGGCCGCAGCCAAGAAGTACTCACGGAGAGAAGTTTTTATGGTTTTATGTTAAAAAAAAAAACTGTGAATCAATGATTTGAAGCACAATTCTAATGCTCACAATCATTTTTTATTTATTTACCCCCCCCCCCCCCCTCCCAAAAAAAAAATTGATCTAAATTTAGTTGTTCAACAGTACAGACTGGTAGCATTGATTTCATAGCATTGATGGAAACGATAACAGTGCAAACTGTGTATCGCTGTGAAAAAGACTTTACGTTTTGGTTTGACATTTTTTATTTGTATTTGAATATACGTAGTTATGTTATCTTGCAAGATTGATTGATTCGACAGGAAAAATAAAAATGCTTGGTTTAGACAGTGGAAAACAAGGAGAAACTCAGGGGAAATTTTCAAAGGGAGGAGTGTGGGAATCCTGGTTCGGTTAGATGCATAAAGCTACATTTTATTTTTAAAATTGATAACCAAACAAATATTTTACATGTTAGTTACATTAGTGTTTCAGCGCTGTTGTAATTTTTCAGAAGTCGCTACTTCCAAGTATTTTCCGTTTCCTTTCCCTACGTGTTTGTTATGTGATGATGGTTTTTTTTTTTTTTTTTTTTAGATGAATTTCAATTATTTTTATTATTACAATTTAAACTCGGGGGATTCATTTTTGATTCAAGCTAAAATACTGATATTGGCGTAGGCCTACTTTTTGGTGTCATTTTTGTGTTATTGCTAGGTATCTTAATTTCCCCTTGGAATTAAAGAAGCCCCCTCACTTTGGGGAGGGGGACTCGCTTGTGCTTGCGAAATCTTTAATTGTGGAACAGGAATGACGAACGTAACTTGTGAGGTTAACTCGTGGGGGAAATTCGATAGGTTTTTTTTTTTTTAAATTTTCTTTTGTGCCCCTTCCCAGGTACTACAGGGTTAACTCGTGGGGGAGATCTCCCAGGTACTACAGGGTTAGCTCGTGGCGGAAATCCGACAGGTTTTTTTTTCTTTTCTTTTGTGCCCCTTCCCAGGTACTACGGGGTTAACTCGTGGGGGAGATCTCCCAGGTACTACGGGGTTAGCTCGTGGGGGAAATCCGACAGGTTTTTTTTTCTTTCTTTTGTACCCCTTCCCAGGTACCACGAGGTTAACTCGTGGGGGAAATTCGACAGTTTTTTTTTTTACCCCTTCCCAGGTACTACGAGCGGGCGAGCGAGCTGGGGGCGTTCGGCTCGTACATGGACCTGCTTCGCCTGCGCTACCAGGAGAGGAGGTCCGAGTACGACCCGCTGCCCGACCTGGAGGCGGGGCTGGACCGCTACAAGGAGGGCCCGTACCGCCAGGAGCTGGTCATGCAGACGGGCTCGTACCACCTGTTCGTCAGGGACGACGTGGAGGCTGCGTACGGGCACTGGGAGAAGGTCATCGACGAGGATCCCGACTCGGAGAAGCTGAGGGTGAGTGTGAACCCGCGCTTTGGTCCGTGGTTGGGGCCCCCCCAGGGAACGCCCGTCGCGATCCTGAACACGTGGCCGGGCGGGCAGAGTGTTCACGGTTCCAGTTTTTTTAATTTATTCGCGCGGTATCCCGCACGAGAGAAGCAATCTGCAAACGGCTCTGCGCCTAGTGAGATACTGTAAAGGACGCCAACAGCAATTCGATCTGCTGAGGGATCGTCCATTAATCACGTGAGGCCCTGAAGTTGGTGGGGGGGGAGGGGGGGGGAAATCACGAAATATCGCAAGGGGGGAGGGGGGGGGGGGTGGTAGAGAGATATCACGTGTATTTATTTTTTCGCCAGATTTCTACTAAACCGAAAATAGACGCGTGACCTTGACTCGCCGTAGCCAGGCAACAATATCCCCGCCCGCCGCAACATGAACCACCCGGCTCGGCTTGCCAGTCGCCAGTAAGACTGACTTTGGCGCCGAATACATGCTGTAAAAAACTTATAAGCCTTTCCTTTATTATTTTTATGCCAGTGAGAATAAACCTGCAACCTTAATGTGTGTCTGGACATTTTTATCACTGTGCTTAATATTCCAGAATTAAATTAGATTATACCTATATTTAAAGATAATTTTCTGAAATTTTTAAAAATATTTTGTACCATAAAAATACAGTTGATTTATTGGCGGGAGGGGTATTAGTCTAAAACCTCACCACAAATCACTAGGGGGGGGGGGAGGGGGGGGCGGGGTTAAAAATATTTGCCAAAAAAACATCACGTTATTAATGGACGACCCCTTAGGAGCAGACCTGGGCACCATGTGACCTGGTCTAGAAGTTAAGTCTCGTCGTCACGTTTCAAACTATCGTTACCAAGACTTAAATCGCCAGGCAAAACAGTCTGCCACCTGGAGTAGGCCTTGAAGTCAAAGAAAACGTTTAAAAAAAAAAAAAAAAAATAATTTAGTCAAAATTGAAACTAATTTACCACTGATATTATTGGCTGGTGTCTTGCTGCGAGGGTGGTTGATTTCATCACCGCAGGGCCGTGACGTTCTGCAAGTCTGGATTTTTTGAGTTTTCACCCTGTGTTGAGAGGGCCCTGCCAGTTTCTCCAGTGTGATAAACACAGTTCGACATTGGCATTGGAAATGGTGTGTGTTACAAAAAAATTTCTCCGTTGCTAGTACCTTTAAAATAACTTATTATATTCTCTTGTTAACAAACATGTGGCATTTCACAACTACGCTACTGTAGGGCCACAATCTGCATGCTCTTTTTTGTAATAAAAAAAATGGTTGTCTGTAAAGTCGGTTTACGGACGATAGTTTGTGACGTCATAACAAAACATGGATGAAATGATTGATCCAGAAGAAAAGGAAATATATTCGGCCTGAGACTGAGCCGTAATAGGTTTTTGCAACCAAACCATTTATGCATTAAAAATATTATATTCTTTGAGGAAGGAATTTTTTTTTAATTTTTCTATCTTTTGTATGATAAAATCTACCTCTGCATACTTTTATGAATAAAATTGAATCATTTTTGTTGAATTATCATTATTTTGTATGGATACAAAGGAGTGAAATGAAATGTACAATTTAATTAATAAATTTACTTTTATTTGCATTTATTAATTCAAATATATTTATTACTTTTGAAGTGTCGCGCGCAGTATTTATTATTACAAGTAAAATAAATATTCGCATCGGCCGAGATTCGAACCGTCACCTTAGAATGGTATTATACGACGCTGACCACTCAGCCACATTAAATACTGCTGTTTCAGATGGTATACATATATTTATAAAAAATTTGTTTTGTGTTATTTCTTATAGTGGTAGGCGGGAAATTAAAAATATATTGTCGGCTGCAAATCCGTGGACGATCGTTAAATTACATAATATTAATAATTCAAACGACGAAAATTTGATTGAAAACTCAATTCGATTGTTGTTCCAATAGAGTGGAAGAGAGATGCCACGCATGCGTACAATGAGCAAAACATGACACATCCCTAGTGGGACATCCGTAGTGGGACAATTTTTTGTGCGTGCAGCCAGTGTTCATCGATTTATTAGACGTTGTCACGTCAAAAAAAGCCTTGATTGTTATGATTCACTGTCGTTCACGCGTATGGCAACGGCAATATCGGTTATCCTAGACACCACCTAAGTTGGTAGTAGTGTGAGATGATACTTGCTGTGAATGGCTCCCCACTGGGTTTTTTTTTGTCGGACCAGGATCAACTTGGGTAGGCTTGCCCTTGGCGGTGGTCCTCCTATCACTAGGAGCAAGCTTTAAGAAGGGTTCCTTAGCCCTGTTAAAAGCTGACACAGTGAGGTTACTAGCCCGGTCCATTAGGAGAGGTTGGACAGTTCTCCGCCGGACCACGGATTCCCCGGGTGACTCGAGGGGTCCTGGTGTGATGTAGTGGATCGGGGTAGACACCAAGCAGTCCTGATAAGTGTTTGAGGTCCAAGGACAGTTAACTGTCTCACTAGTTAAGTGAGCTTCCCGGCGGTGAAATTGCCGTGATGACTTGCAGCCAGGACTCTTTTAAACGGCTAATGGATTGCAAAAGCGGCGAATCAATTTCTGTGCCCATGCTGGAGCCCCGGGACAGCAGGGCCTAACAGCTAAGAGCGCTGGGTCACAAAAGAAAAAAAAAAATAGGGTGGGGGGGGGGGGGAGCAACAAACACCTCTATGGAATTTTGTACTGTACTGTACTGTACTCTTATTCACGTAATGTAGGCTCAGCAGTTGGACTTGTTTGATTGGAAGACTGACGGATATGTTCCAGTGGCCGTGTGGGCTCGCTCTGTTACAGGTGCACAAGTGTCTCTTACTGCCCATGCTGAAGCCCCGGGACGACAGGGTCTAACAGCTAAGAGCGCTGGGTCACAAAATAAAAAATAGGGGGCCAACACCTGTACTTTATTTACATAATGCAGGCTCAGCAGTTGGACTGGTTTTGACCGGCAGGCTGTACATGTTCCAGTGGCGGTGTGGACTCGCTCTGTTCCAGGCGCACAAGTGTGTCTTCCTGCCCATGCTGAAGCCCGTCAACGTGTACGAGGTGCTCTGCGACGAGTCCCGCCTCGTGCTGCAGCTGCAGCCGCACCGGGCCAAGGGCAAGGAGCCGCTGTACCGCCAGATCATCCTGAAGTGCCGCAAGCACCACCCCTCGTGCGCGACCGACTCGCCGGTGGCCCGGCGCAAGATGGTGCTGGCGGAGGTGGAGGAGGTGGAGCGGGCCCGCTGCCGGCCCAAGACCCGGGGGCGCGGCAGGGGGCGCGGGGGCGAGCGAGGACGGGGCTACAGGGGGCGCGGCAGAGGGTCCAGCGGAGACAACTACAATAACAGGTATCAGAGCGGTGAGAGACGAGATACCAGCGGAGACTTCTACAATAACAGACATCAGAGCGGTGAGAGACGAGGTTCCACCGGATATGACTACAGTAACAGACATCAGAGCAGTGAGAGACGAGGTTCCAGCAGAGACAACTACAGTAACAGACATCAGAGCGGTGAGATACAAGGTTCCAGCAGAGACAACTACAGTAACAGACATCATAGCAGTGAGAGAAGAGGTTCCAGCAGAGATGACTACAGTAACAGACATCAGAGCATCGAGAGACGAGGGTCCAGCGGAGACAACTACAATAACAGACATCAGAGCAGTGAGAGAAGAGGTTCCAGCAGAGATGACTACAGTAACAGACATCAGAGCATCGAGAGACGAGGGTCCAGCGGAGACAACTACAATAACAGACATCAGAGCGGTGAGAGACGAGGTCCCAGCGGAGACGACTACAGTAACAGACATCAGAGCGGTGAGAGACGAGGTTTCGGCAGGAAACGTGGTGGTAATCGTCCTTATGGGACCGCGTCTCATCGCGGCAGAGACACCAGTACAGATGGCTACAACAGGCACCACAGCCATGAAAGACGTGGTTTTGGCGGGAGCCGAGGCGGTGGTGAGTCCCGCAGGACCGGGCCCCACCCCGGCAGGGACTCCAGCCGAGAAGACGGCCACGGAGGCGCGAGCTGTGAAAGGCGAGGGTCGTACCCTGGCAGGTACGGCGAGGACGGACTTCCCAGCGTCCAGAGCCGCCGCCGTTGGTACGAGCACGGCCGCGACTCGAGCGCGGATAGCCGTGGCAGCGCGAACAGCTGCCCGGATGAGGCGAGGGCCGACTGGAAGAAGGGCTGCCAAGCGTCTTCATTGCCGGTTGTCGACAAGGACTTCGTAGACGCCAGGAACTCTCACTTCAAGGAACAGCACAAACAGCTGAAGAAGAGCCAGGAGGGCTATAAAATGTGGTGGGATGAATAATTTAGAGACAAAGACTGAGAGAGAGATTTATATACATATATACATACATATGTGTGTGTGTGTATATATACCTAATTGCAGGGGGTTAATACTTTTTTTTTCCCTGTTTTATATTGTCCTTACGTATATGACTTTTAATGTTAGAGAATAAGGCCTAAGAAACTTTAAATGATGTGTGTTTTCATTTTTAAAACTACAGTAGAATCCCACTGATGCGACCCCTCACGGTTTCCGGAAAAACGGACTTATAAACGGAATGGTCGCAATAGAGAATTCGGGGTGTCACCGCGTCGTCGGATACATCGTGTGAATGCTGCTCGGGCAGTGTCTAGCCGAGCTCGGCGCGTCCACTATCGCACGAAAAGCCGTCTCAGCTGTCATGTTATTTCACCCGCCCGCAAGAAAAGCCACTGTAGTAGCTTACCTTCTGCGTGAGAAACTGTCAGCATCCTCTTCCCCTCCCACACCGCGTGCGGCAAAAGCCAGGTTGTATTGTCCATTCTCGGTAAAATAAATATTTTTATGGGCTTATACGACTGTCCTTCGCCGTTAATAAATGCTTTATAAGTTTTTATGATACAATTTGTTTACTAGTCACACAGCAGTTTCTGCTGAAAAATCACTAATACCTCAAATTTTATTGAATAGAAAAATTTAGCAGGGCCATAAATATATTTATTTTACTGCATAGTTACTTTTCCGTCTGCATTCCAACATGTCTTTTTTCTTCCTTTTTTTTACGCTGTGAAGGGCCGTGGAAAAGATAATTGCTTGAGCTGTCAAAATAAACATCGCTGACGGCAAGGGCAGGAGCGCATCCTGTCGGTCTGTCGCTGTGATTATCTACTCCAAAAACATGTCACAGCATTTCAGGATAGAATTGTTCTTATATCTTTCGTTTATAGCCGAATGTTTTCTACCTGATCCACACAAGTTCCTTCGCCACGTTTTGAACAAAAATAACCACCAGCCGGCTAGCATAGCCGAACTCGCGTGACATGAGTTCACTTAGCGCGAGTATTTATCGGAACCCATTGTTCGGGGTATGCAAGTCCGAGGTTTATAGCATAATTCCACGCAATTTTTTTTGTTTATCTGCGCATGTGCGAAGTCAGCGATGTTATAGAAAAATAGCAGAGAACGAAACACCTGGCGACGTCGTTAACACAGTGAACACAGCTTTGTGTGGCCAGTGACACCTGAGATGCAGCTGGCAAGATCACATCCCATTAACCAGTTGCAAGACAAAGGCACGGGACGGCAATAGACGCGCGCGTAGATGCTATCAGGTGATGCGCGCAGTTTACAGTCTAGAGGGGTGGTATATCTATTTTTAGCCGTCTTTTGTATGCCTGCCTGCTTACAGTACAGCGCTCGCCAAGGTAAACGTGAACACATAGCGCCCAACAAAGTGTAACAGACTTGTTTTTCAGCCGATTTTACTCAAATTTTCGACTTTCTCTGCTCAAATTTTTCACGGTTTCTCAAAAAACGGTTGTATAAACGGAATGGACGCATCATAGGGGGGGTCGCATCAGCGGGATTCTACTGTACATTTATGTGATATTACAAGAAAAGATCTTTAATACGGCGTGCTTGTGAACACAGTGTTGCCGGATTAGCAATGTTGCTAGATTATTGATTATCAATATACAGTAGAACCTCTTTTTGTACACTATTCAAGGGGGTGTCTGGAAATGTAAAATAAGGGAAATGTATGAAAAATTATATTTTTATCAGAGAAAAGTGACATATTACCTTAACATAGGCCTACCGTGAAACATAACTAAATAGAATTATTAACATTAAAGTCCTATATGAACATTCTGTATGGAGTATAGGTAAGCATACACACAGTATATGTGCGTATGTACTTTCATACTTTAATTAGCAATTCATAGAAACATCAGACATTTACAGGTTAAGAATATTATCACAACACTGGGCTGCATTTCCTTCAGTGATTTCCTGATTTTTCACAATAGTGTGTTCAAAGTTGAAACAGACATGCCTAACCTCTCAGCGAGTAAGTACCTTTGTGCTGGTCCACGCACTTACAGAGATTTATTTTCTTTTTTTTTTACAATCTGCCATCTCAATATTTATGTACAGATAAAAATTCAGTTAATTACTCAAAGCAAAAGACAAAATTTTATGCTTATTGACATTAAAATTCATTAACGGCTGCGTTAAATTTTAACTGACGATAAAGCGGAATGCCATAAATATAAACTATGTAATTCGGTATGTGTAGGTTACTGATGGACAGTCAGAATTTCTATCAACTGTAGTGCTAGCATCATGTGGTTAACATTTTCTCGAAGTATGCAATTATTAGACCAGTGTTGGCTGAATGTAAACACAATTTTTAAAATGAAGATCACACCAAAGTGCTATATTCTTATGTCTGATGTACGTGACAAACGCTGGAATATTTATTAGGAATAGCATTAAAAAAAACCTGCGTAAATTGCGGGAAGCAGATTGTAGGTGCGTTGTAATTAACAGTAATTTATTGCTTTGCATCAAATGAGATTAAAACACGATCAAAATTAAATTATGAAAATAACGTGAAAACATAAGAGACGTACTGTAAAACCGGGGTTCTGTAGTAGGTAAATGATTTTAAATAATTGGGGAAATTTGACAATTTTGGTCAAGGAAAGTTGGTGAAATTTTATTACAGAATTGTGTGGACATGCTGTGAAATCACTTAAGGAAAATGCTTTGATGGTTCCTTATCTTGGGCCAAGGCAAATTCCTTCCTGACTTCCCTAACTTACGTGACATAGTGTGTGTGTATCTTTACTGTCCTGATTTAATACAAGTCTTTGGACACAACGCCGTTGCAGTTTTTCACCGTTTGTCATGAAAAAAAATTCAAGAATTCAATTTCTGCATTGAACATTGTATTTAAAATATAATACTAAGCTATGATTTTTTTTTTTTTTTAATTTTGGTTAGTATGCAAAACAAAATCATGCTAACCATTTAAAAAAAAAATTTTTTATTACTTTCTTTTAAGTGTCTTCTTGTTGTGTGCTGGTAACTGTCTAAATCCATGGTCCAGCAGTTACAAACTATATAATAAAAGGATATGGGGGGGGGGGGGGGGGGGGGGTTTATACATTTCCTTTTCACTGCATTTATGATACGGTAAGGCTTGTTCACAAATCTCACACACACATGTGTTCAAGCCAAAATAAAGAAAAATGTTTTTATTAGCATGAGAATAATACAATAAATATTGGACACAAAGAAACTTAGTTTTAACAGTGAAACATGTGTTGATTAATGCTACTCAATATTTTGAAGTAAGTAAAAATGCAAAATTAAACGTATTTTCTTCATTAAGACAATTTTATAAGCCCACTGCAAAATTAAACTGTAAAGAAATGTTAAAATACACAAATAATGCTAGTGTTACTGTACATAACTACATATATCACATTTTTAAAATTTTAAGTCAAGCATTATTTAGAAAGCTATCTTTGCTCTCTCTTTAATTGCTTGCACATTTATTGCTGTACAATAATTTACAAAGATATAAATTATAAAAATACAAACTCCAAAAGTTTCATCAGAAGTGTAAAGCTAAAAAGATGAATTTACGCCCTAACTCCAATACTACACAAAGCTGTACAAACATTTTAATAGCAGGCGACAGGCCTGAACTTTTTTAACACACACACATAACGATTATAGTTGTAAGAGTATTTACACAGCTGCTTACAGTAGCTTGCAATTAAGTCTTTACAATGAACATTGCCTTTTTTTTTAATTAGTATATATATTTATCACACTTAGCTATTATCCCTTCTCAACATTTTCTGAAAATCAGGTTTTTGTTAAAAACTCAACAGTGGAAAAAATTTATTAATCAGGTCAGGGGTTGACAACTGAATAAATTTAATACGGAAAGGGTCCAGTGAAAACCGAATAAATTTAATAATTTAGATAATTTTCAAGTGCTACGTACTTGAATTTTGATTCCCAATTCATAAAGCCTTTTTCATAAGCCGATAATCAAAAAGTTTTTAGTCACATAATATTCAGTGTCTCATTATTTTCGGGTAAATATAGTATATATAGATACCTAACCTAAGATTTTCAGGTGCCAAGTCCTATGAGATAATTGCGTTGCAGCAAATTTGCATATGTTAGTACACACAACTAAAGCCAAGTTTTAGTTCAATGTTGAAATACAGCAGCAGTTGCAGTAGTATCATAAACACAGATTAAGTGTGAATAACCTCCAGTTCTGCAGTCGAATGCCCCCCCCCCCCCCCCCTCTCTGAAACAAACCTCTGGACCCCGCCACTGAATCTGGTGGACCACACAAAAACTAAAATAACATTTTCCCTGATTATCAATGCCCAAAATTTTGAAACTTTTTTTTTTAATAATTAACCTATTTTGCAATTCTCTGAATTTTAAAAAAAAATAATTTAATCTAGCTTCCACCACCCTTGATAGCAGGCAAACAAAGATATCTCTCTCTCTCTCTCTCTCCACTTTCTTTATTCAAACAGAACTTTCCATACATCACTGAAATGGACACATTTATATATCAATGATACATGGAGTTTATCAAACTTTGAATGTGTGTGCTAAGGTGTAACTACATTCTACTGGACATCATAGTTTATGGCTATGAAATAAATAAATTTTAGTTTCAAGTGAAACTTCTTTGCTGAGGGTTACGAAAATTTCGATCACCCGAGGGGAATAGGAGGCGAGTAGTTAGTTTTACACTTTCATACTTGCACAATAGCATAATTTAGCACTCACATACTTG